>NW_008342543.1:1629546-1665500 GCF_000622305.1 Nannospalax galili
GGGATGGAAGGGTGAATGTGGCTTAGGGAGTCCCGGCACTGAGAGCTGTGCTACAGACTTACCCCAAGAGGCCTGAGGATAGTAGTGCAGGCTAGGAGAGTTAGCCGGTGGTGCAGGCCCAGGGATGCAGAGAGAGGTGAGGGCGGGGCCAGGACCTGAAGCGGTGCTCCTGGAGCCCAAGAAAGGGGCTGAGTTGGTCTGGGTTAGAAGGATCAGGAAGCAGTATTGGTTCCCCAGGTGTCTGGGGCCCCAAGACTAGGAATGGCGCAGGGCCCAAACTAGGAGTATAGAATGGCGGGAGGGATGGAAGTGTGAATATGCCTTAGAGAGTCCCGGCGCGAGAGTTGTGCTCTCAGGGTCTTATTTTTAATCCAACAGTATAGATTCTAGAGCTCACTCCATTTCCCTAAGAGGTATAATTCCTTTCCTGAAAACTTTGTCCAGTCCTGTCCATAATGAAATCCATTCTTACACATTTAATCATAAGAGCATGCCTTCATCCATACCTAAAGGATGTGTCTAAATGCTAATACTACTGGGAACCAAGAAAGAGTAGCAATAAGATCTAAAAGCTCACTATTCAGTTCTGGGAGGTAATAGCCTGTATTGCTGGGGGGAAGAGGGAACTGGGGCCTCCCAGACCAAGAACTCATGTGGATGAATCCCATACTTGGTACTGTACCAGAAATATAAATGCAATACACTTCTATTAAAGTGTTAAATAAGACAAAGATTCATCTTTAAAGATAATTGAAGAAAAAGCACCATCTGGTAAAACCTTTTCTCTAGCCAGTGTTTCCATATTAAAATTCGTGTTCAAGGTCACATCCTGCTCTCCAAAGCTGCATGCTGCTTATCAGCAGCACCATTTTGAATTAGCCAACCATGTAAACACATGAGGCTGAGCTCTGATCACACAGATAGAAGCACAGAACCCCTTTGCTTTAGGAATAAAAATCAACCAAGGGACCCCACTATTACTGAGCCTACTTGTGGGTGGATTTAGAACAGCCTTATATCTTCTATAAAAGTAAAACTTTTTGCTTTGCCAAAACATTTTGGATTATGCCATCATTTTCTTGGGATGCGAGGCCCTTTCTAACAACTGGGATTTTCCTTTAGTAATCCATGGTATATTAGTTACTTTTCTCTTGTTCTGATAAAACACTATGACCAAGGCAAATTATGGAAGGAAGAGTTTATTTTACTGACAGTTCCAGAGGGTAAGAGTCTATCATGGCGGGAAGGCATGGTGGCAGCTGTGGCCAGAGCAGGAAATTGAGCATTCATATCTTCAGAGAGGGACAGGCAGCCAGAGCAAAACTGAAAATCCAGCAAGGCTTAAGAACTCTCAAAGCCTTCCCTCAGTGACATGCTTCCTACAGCATGGCCACACTCCAAAAGGTTCCATAAGCCTCCCTAAACAGTACCACAAACTGGGAACCAGTTATCTGGATTCTTGGCACCTATGGAGGACACTCATTCAGACTACCACACCTGGCTTCTTGGAGTCATATTATCCATCCATGCGGAATATTTCTGTTCATACTCTCAGTGGAGGTAGTTAATGCAGAGACTGATCTCTGGTCAAAGAGCTAAGAACAAGTGACTATTGAGTACACTGCCTTGCATGACACAGCGACCACCCTTCAATGCTAGGGAACATCACAGAAGAAGAGCAGAGTGTAAGAGAGGAAGGGAGGGGAGGACGACAGTAAGATGCTGTCTTCTGAGCACAACGTGGCCATTTCACTTACAAAATCACAGCAGCTGTGGCTACCTCCAGAAGACCTGCATGAAACTGGGCCCATCAGCACTCCATCATGGGTGGAGGAGGAGGTTATGAGGTCCCACTCCTCACTGAGTACCCATTGGCAGTACCAAAGGAGGAGGAATCACTGTTCTTCAGTGGTGTAACAACTGGCTATTTGCCCACACCCCAGTAAATACCCCTCACCAAAATATATCACCTACACATAGAAATTGTCTAAGAATATTTTTTTTTGTTTTTTTGTTTTGAGACAGGGTCTCCCTGTAGCCCCAGCTGTCCTGGAACTCACTATGTAGATCAGGCTGGCCTTGAACTCAGAGATCCTCCTGCCTCTCCCTCCAAGTGCTGGGATTAAAGGTGTGCACCACCATGCCAAGCTCTAAGAATAAATTTTAGGGCCAGAAAGAGTAGACGACCACAAGGAAACAATTTTCCAGAAATCTGAAGTTGCTCATATGAACTTCACAGCAATGGTGACAGCATGCACAAGTCCCATGTGAGTACAAACCAGACAAAATCCCAGCACAGACATGGGGAAGTGGGAAGAAATTTGAACCCAGCTCAAGGAACGTTTGCAGCCAACTGCTGACTGCTGAGGAGACAGTGTTTAACAGGGGTGGGACTCTTGGTAGGTTAACCAGGCTCCAGTGGATGAACCCACACAGAGGGTCACATGGGAACACAAATCAGACTCTATAGGCTGTGTTGTATATAGAGTGGTATATACTGAATTGGGCCAGGGGCCATAGAGGGAGGTGGAGATGGCAGACAGCATATAAGTACTATCAAATTATATGAAAATCGCAAAAATTTCAATCAAAAAAAATTTTTTAATAAAAAATAAAGCTGAAAGTTTGCAAGAGTATTCCTCTGCTGGTGGATGAGTTCTCTCTAATTTTTAATGATTTACATGATCATGAATAAGCATAACTTATGCTTATTAGTATGCATAAAAATGCTTACTACTATTTTACTGTATATAACATGCCCTAGCAGTTAGAAAAGGGTCTCTTATAAAACCCATTAGGATGCAATAATGCACTGTTTAAAATAAATATTTATGTACTAATGTAGTACCATAACTTCTTACTAAACATGTACATTGTATGGTCTACAAGTTCTGGTTCCAGTTTGCCTCAATTCAATGTTAAACATGTTTGATAAGCATGGCTACAAAAATGCTTCCCCTAAACAGACAAACATATAAAGAGGGACATCAGATTTGCTGAAAAATTAATGATGTCCATACTCACTTTTCAACTCCCTTTACAACTTCACAAAGGTCTATTCATGTTTGGGATGTATCATTTTATGAAGTGTGACTAATGGTGACTATTTCATATAAGGCTGTTAATATCTCCAGCCAAATTTAAAGTTAGAATGAGGCATATGATAAATAATGTTCACAGGTCTATAAATCAAATCATTTTGAAAATAAACCCAATTCTCTTAGCATATTTATTATTGGTTCTAATTAGATTGTCATTTCGATTTTCAATGTACATAGCAACAAAACTTTATTAGACATTTCTTAGTGCTGATATTTATTCTTCAATTATTAGTACCACCCTCGAATTCATACTTCTAGAGTTTCCTGAGGGCTGGTATAGTTCAAATTCATACTTGTAGAGTTTTCTGACAGCTGGTACAGTTAAAATGAGAAAACAGTTTATAGCTGTGTCCAACCAGACCGTCAGAACTGCAGTAGTTCGCATTTTGAGGGTGTCCCCAGACTGGCTGTGTCATGAAGCCCTCCCTGTTCTTGATATGTGAGGTGATGAACAGGGCCCAGGACGGTTTGTCATAGCGACAAACAAGGTCTTCAGGGTTGCTCTAGATCCTAACAA
Source organism: Nannospalax galili (assembly GCF_000622305.1). Taxonomy (NCBI): domain Eukaryota; kingdom Metazoa; phylum Chordata; class Mammalia; order Rodentia; family Spalacidae; genus Nannospalax; species Nannospalax galili. The sequence continues at coordinate 1,633,165 of NW_008342543.1, forward strand.
TTAAGCACTTTGCTTTCTTCATTCCCTTTGGCTAAAATCATCATAAATTTAAGATGTAATATTTTCTTCCTATAGCCTGATACCTTGGGAAGAATGCAGACCACTTCGAGTTCAGCCTTAAATAACAGAACAGAATTCTAGACCATGAGTGAGAAAGTCTTAGGTTCCCCAAGCAGCTTGGCTATGCTAACGCTGGGCGTGTTCTGCTCCCTAACCCAAGACACCTGTATGGAGAGTTCAGGTTGTACAGTTCTTGTACAGTTCCTTCTCAGCTGGCTAGCAGGAAATAAACAGAAAACTGTCCAATGCCAGGGTGACATTAACAAAACTGCTTCCCTTCCCCACAAAATGTGGAATCCAAAAAGCAAGGGAGGAGTTATGTATTAAAGGATCCACAGGAACCAGGACCAAAGCTGGATTTCAGCCCAGACCAGGGCACTTACCGCCAGTCCATGCACTTTAACCTGATAAGCAGAGGCTGACCTAGGGCAATACAGCTTCCAGACAGATGAACAGAACTTTGACTCATCAAAGTCCAGCCCCTGATCCTGACCAGAATGTCCATGTACCTCTTTCCCTGGAGCAGAAGGCAAGCATGTGTCAGTCCCTCCCAGAACCACTCCCCGTCTCTCTCATTGTCTGGGAAAGGGGACGCATCAAAGCCCCTCATTCCCACCCAGTTTCCTTCTAAGTAAGAAGGGGACCTGATGTGCAAAAGTCATTAATTTCAGAGTGATCCTTCTGAAACTAGCGTCTCACTTGGGTGGTTGATTATAAAACTACACATGATCTCTTTTATCCAGAGATGGCTTCTCTGACTTATGAGTTCTGTTAACCATCACAGCAGGATTTGAAAACAGGACTATGTGAATGTCAAGTCTGGGTAGCAAGAGATCAGGCCAATGACCTAGCTACTTATTTCTCAGAATAAGATACACAATGGACAATGAGTATCGAAAAAATGTCTAATAGCAATAATTATTAGGGAAATAAAAATTAAAACTACAAGATCATATCATCTAACCCTAATTAGAATAACTATTGTCAAAATGGCACACACATAAACACACACACACACACACACACACACAAAACTGTTGGTAAGAACTTGGCAAAGGGGAACCCTTACACACCATTGTCAATATAATAAAAATAGTACAGTCACTATGAAAAGCAGTATAGAGGTTACTAAAAAACCTAGAAATAGAACTGCAATGTGATCTAAAAAAACATTCAATTTTCTTGAATACAAATCCAAAGAAAAAGATCAGAATGCTGAAAAAGTATCTTCACCTCCACATGCAATTCACAGTTGCCAAGATAAGGAATTAATCTAGATGTCCATCAATAGGTGGATGAATAAAGATAATGTACATATACATACATATTACATGCATGTTGCACATATACATATATAAATGCCATAGAAAAAGATGAGCTAGGAGGAAATTAGATTAAGTAAAATAAATCACATGAAGACAAATACTGCATGTTGTTTCTTACATATGGAAGCTAAACACTTGATCTCATGAAAACAGATTAAAGCACAGAGGTTCTCAGAACCTAGGAAAGGTGGAGAAAGGAAAGTGTGGGGGATGGAAGCTAGTGGTGTAAGCATTCGTTCACATAGGGGGGTGAATTGCAATGTTAGGAAAATTGCCATCATCACCATCATCACCATCATCACCATCATCGCCATCACGATCATCATCTTCACCATCATCACCATCATCATCACCATCATCACCATCACCACCATCACCATCATCACCATCACCATCATCACCATCATCACCATCATCATCATCATCATCATCATCGCCATCACCATCATCATCACCAACATCGCCATAACCGTCATCACCATCATCACCATCACCATCATCACCATCATCACCACCATCACCACCATCATCATCATCATCACCATCATCACCATCATCACCATCATCACCATTTCCTCATGAGTTCATGAGGACAATGATGTCTTATTCATTAAGTCGTTGTGAGGAAGTTGCACTTATAAGACCTTGATCTCAGTCTTTAGCTCATACATCATCATCATCACCACCATCATCACCATCACCATCATCACAATCACCATCATCGCCATCATCATCATCATCATCACCATCATCAACATCATCATCACCATCATCACCATAATCACCATCATCAACATCATCATCACGATCATCACCATAATCACCATCACCATCATCACCATGACCATCATCATCACCATCATCGCCATCATCATCATCATCACATCATATTCACCATCATCACCATCATCATCATCATCACCATCACCATCATCATCATCCCCATCATCGCCATCGTCATCACCATCACCATCACCATCAACATCATCACCATCATCACCATCATCACCATCATCATCACCATCATCGCCATCACCATCATCACAATCACCATCATCGCCACCATCATCATCATCACCATCATCATCATCATCATCAGCACCATCATCATCACCATCACCATCATCATCATCGCCATCGTCATCACCATCACCATCCCCATCAACATCATCACCATCATCACCATCATCACCATCATCATCATCATCATTATCGCCATCACCATCATCATCACCAACATCGCCATAACCGTCATCACCATCATCACCATCACCACCATCACCATCATCACCATCATCACCATCATTGCCATCATCATCATCATCATCACCACCATCATCATCATCACCATCATCACCATCACCATCATCACAATCACCATCATCGCCACCATCATCATCATCACCATCATCACCATCATCTTCATCACCATCATCGCCATCATCATCATCACCATCATCAACATCATCATCATCATCATCACCATAATCACCATCACCATCATCACCATGACCATCATCATCACTATCATCGCCATCACCATCATCATCATCCTCATCATCCCCATCCCCATCACCATCATCACCATGACCATCATCATCACCATCATCATCACAATCACCATCATCGCCATCACCATCATCACAATCACCATCATCACCATCACCATCATCACAATCACCATCATCATCATCACCATCATCATCATCATCCCCCATCGCCATCATCATCACCATCATCACCATCACCATCATCATCATCATCACATTATCATCACCATCATCACTATCACCATCATCACCATCATCACCATCATCACCATCATCATCACCACCATCATCATCATCAACATCATCGCCATCACCATCATCACAATCACCATCATCATCACTATCACCATCATCACCATCATCACCATCATCATCATCATCATCATCACCATCACCATCATCGCCATCACCATCATCATCACCATCATCACCATCATCATCATCATCACATCATCATCCCCATCATCACCATCATCATCATCATCACCATCATCATCATCCCCATCATCGCCATCATCATCATCACCATCACCATCATCATCATCACCATCATCGCCATCACCATCATCACAATCACCATCATCATCATCATCACCGTCATCATCACCATCATCATCGCCATCATCACCATCATCATCATCGCCATCATCATCATCACCATCATCATCATCATCATCATCAACATCACCATCATCCCCATCATCGCCATCATCATCATCACCATCATCGCCATCACCATCATCATCATCACCATCATCATCATCACATCATCATCACCATCATCATCATCATCATCATCAACATCACCATCATCCCCATCATCGCCATCATCATCATCACCATCACCATCATCATCATCATCACTATCACCATCATTGCCATCATCATCATCATCATCATCACCACCATCACCATCATCATCACCATCACCATCATCATCATCACCATCATCATCATCGCCATCATCATCATCGCCATCATCATCATCACCATCACCATCATCATCATCATCACCATCATCATCATCATCATCATCACCATCATCGCCATCACCATCATCACAATCACCATCATCATCACAATCACCATCATCATCACCATCATCACCATCATCATCATCATCATCATCACCATCATCGCCATCACCATCATCACAATCACCATCATCATCATCATCACCGTCATCATCACCATCATCATCACCATCATCATCACCATCATCACCATCATCACCATCATCATCATCATCACCATCATCGCCATCACCATCATCACAATCACCACCATCATCATCATCACCGTCATCATCACCATCATCATCACCATCATCATCGCCATCATCATCATCATCACCATCATCATCATCACCATCACCATCATCACCATCATCACTATCACCATCATTGCCATCATCATCATCATCATCATCATCACCATCACCACCATCAATGTTGTCATTACTATTGCCATTGTCAACATCATTATTCACCATCATCACCATCATCACCATCACCATCACCATCATCACCATCATCACCATCACCATCATCGCCATCATCATCATCATCATTACCACCATCATCATCATCATCATTTGGAATAACTGACTGATCAACAACAATTAGTTGTGTATTTCAATAGAGAGGCTTTTGAATGCTCCCAACAATGAGAAATGACAAACGCTTGATGCAATGGACGTGTCAATTCTATAACCTCCCTCCCTCCCTCCCTCTCTTCCTTCCTTTTTGTGTATGTGAACGTTATCTGATACTCCAGAAATACATACACTTTTCTAAAAAGTGAGAAAAAACGAGTTTGAGTTGCTGCCATTGTGGCTTTTGGAATTCCCAGCCTGCCGGCTGGAGGATGGGGAACCACGGGGAGAAGAGCCAATGACCTCCTCTGCAAGGGCCACAGACCTGTGAGCCTGTCATTCTGACATTAGCTGAGCCCAGGCCAGTGCAGAAGAATCACCCAGCTGAGTTCAGCCCCAACAGTCTAACCTCAGAATCATGAGAGGAATTAAAGTCTCTGTGCAAATTAATGTGTTTTAGAAGATTTCCTTTATAGACAAGCAAACAAGTGGATGTCCTTGTTGTAGACATCTGTTGACTCTGTAAACTTAACACAGAAATTCTGGTTCTATGAACACTGATTTCCGTGTTTTTGCCAATACAGGGAAAGGATCCTCAGTCATGGTCTGGTCTGCATTCCATTACCTTATGTAACCATTTTGCTTTTTACCTATCCAGCGGCCAAGAGATGTACATCTGTCACAGGACCTCACGGACATCATCCATTAAATGGCAAGTTCAGTGTGTATTCTCCAAATAATGCCAGTAACTATTCTTTAACTATATTTGGAAAACAGTCTCAGATATTGAAAGATCTAGTCATGGATTTTATTCTGTGTGGTCTGGGGGGACGACCCAATGAGAACTGAGCCTGGGATGAGTTTCTATCAGAACTTCATGGTCAAGCTTTGTTCTTGTAACTTTTATATTGGCAATGGACAGAGGAGAGGGAAGACAGAAGGAACTGCAGGGGCAGCGATTAAATTAGCACTTTCTAGTCTCAGTCAACGTATAATTTACTTTCAGATGAACTAATAGTTTAGATTTTACACTTTGCAAGAAAATAATGAAAATTTTTCATTGATCACAAATGTTGTATAGTCTGACCTCTTTCTTTCACCTCCTGTGGGAAATACACACACACACACACACACACACACACACACACACACACACAGCCCCAAACAGTGAAGTATACTCACCCTCTTTGAAAGAGATCCACATTATAAAACTTATGTAGCTCCACAGAAAACTCAACTGTTCCTTGTACTTCAGACATGATCTTTTTGGTTCATTACCTGAAAAACAAGGAGAGAAATTAACCTCTTGACATGAGCTCAGCCAAACACACACAGCCCAGGCTCTACAACTAGTAACTTAACAGTGCTTAGATGGCTGGGAATGTGTGGACAACAGGACCAGTTAGATGATGAGAGCACAATGTGTCTACCTCACTTTGCCACTGAAAGGTTCCGCCTACTGGGCAAGACACAGAAGTGCAAAGCAACTTGGGTAATATCCTGCTGTTCACACCTGGCATGGCTGGAACCGAATCCTTTTCCATAGCCAGATGCAGGCTGTAGGTGACATGGAGACCATCGCACCCAAGCTACCTGCAAATCCCTCCTGGCTCAGGAGTCCTAGCCCTACCACTTTGTAGTTGTGTGATCTTAGGCACGTTGTTTAACTCCCCTCCCTCAAAGCCTCCATGTGGACTCGTAATCTCTGTGGCATGGAACTGGGAATCACAAACAGTTTGGATAAACGATGAAATAAACATGCCCTACTGATCATTTTCCACAGACCCGGACATGTGGTAAACCCACAATAAAGGCAGATATGACTGATAAAGACTAGTAACCACTGAGAATCACTCCACCCTTGATGCAGAGGGCTAAAGTGCAAGGAAGTGTGTTCCGTCAACTTCAGGAAGCAGAACACAGGTGCTGTGCCCAGACTGACTAACCTGATTTGACAGGTTGATTGTTTTTGAATCCAGTAGGTGCAGAGACTGATAAGAAGTTTGGGAAGTGCAAACGGAAAGGAATGGAATTAAAATTGTTCAAGTCTGATATAACAAAAAAAACAAGAAAGACACACCAGGCAGACTGAGTTTTCTGAATTCAAGAGATCAACTGAGTACGAGATAGTTGAAGGAAACGTATAAATTAATTACTAGAATATCTGCTATATGCTTCATGCTGTACATTGTGTGTGTGTGTGTGTGTGTGTATCTCCTGATTTCTACCAAAAACAATTATATGATGAATATTCTGTGCTAATTTTTCAGAGTAATGATGAAGGAAACTCTGAATTGCAATATAGAACATTCAAGAATATTCAAACATTGCATCCTCTGGCAAGTCTCCTCACTTTCCCAGGTCTTGGTTTACCACTCTGTATTATGGAGACAATACTGCCCCACAGGGTACTGGATAGAATCTAAGATGATTATTGTAATGCCTCTGTGGCACAGCTGTCCTTGATAGTTGCTATGACTTCTGGGAGAAGGAGATTGAGAACAGAGGAGAGAAAGGCAGAGGACATGAGTGCTGTCCTAGCTGCAGGTGTGATGGCACGTGGTCCTTCTGTGAGGACGAGTGCTGTCCTAGCTGCAGGTGTGATGGCACGCGGTCCTTCTGTGAGGACATGTAGGCTGTCCTAGCTGCAGGTGTGATGGCACGCGGTCCTTCTGTGAGGACATGTGGTCTGTCCTCTTGCAGGTGTGATAGCACGTGGCCGCTCTGTGAGAACACGTGAGCTGTCCTCCTACAGGTGTGATGCCACGTAGTCCTTCTGTGAGGACGAGTGCTGTCCTAGCTGCAGGTGTGATGGCACCCGGTCCTTCTGTGAGGACATGTGGTCTGTCCTCTTGCAGGTGTGATAGCACGTGGCCGCTCTGTGAGAACACGTGAGCTGTCCTCCTACAGGTGTGATGCCACGTAGTCCTTCTGTGAGGACGAGTGCTGTCCTAGCTGCAGGTGTGATGGCACGTGGTCCTTCTGTGAGGACATGTGGTCTGTCCTCCTGCAGGTGTGACAGCACGTGGTCCTTCTGTGAGGACATGTAGTCTGTCATCTTGCAGGTGTGATGGCATGTGGTCCTTCAGTGAAGCTGAGCCCTTAGAGAACCTACTTGACCTTGGTCATTGCTCACTTCCTTGGGGGTTATTTCTTCATCTGTAAAGTGGGGTCAATATATTGCTCATGGGATTTTGTAAGAATCAAAAATGTTACTACTTGTAAGATGGGGAGAACATTATGACAGCCTGCATATACAGAATCCCCAATAAGTGAACTCAATTTTACTTTTTTTTCAGAAGACACAACTAAAAGGTGGAAGAGAAGAAAATGCAGTACTTTTTTTTTTGGCTTGCTTTGCACTCAAAAAATATTTTATTTTTATGTGTTCTAGTTATCATTTTTAGTTTATGTGTATGAATGTATTGTCTGCATGTATGTAAGTGCACCTGTGTTGTGCAATGCCCATGGAGGTCAGAAGCGGGCATTGGATCCCCTGGAGCTGGACTTGCAGATGGTTGTTAGCCACCATATGGGTGCTGGGAACTGAACCCAAGTCCTCTGTAAGAGCAGACAATGCTTTTAACTGCTGAGTTATCTCTCCAGCCTCTCCTCTTTAAAAATTATCAAATGATGATTCTAAAATGATGTCTTCTGAATGTACCTGCCATTTGCTGGGGATTCACTAACTGTCCCCTCTTCCCAGCAACTAATGAATCTATCCTGTGATTTGATGGGCTTCCCCATCACTGCAGTTATCCAGGCAAAAGATGGAAACTTGCTTTGGGGGATGCTGGGACCATCCCTCAAGTTTAAATGTCAAGTTACTTTTGTTCCTAAGGTTCTAAGATTGCATCACCTTCATGCAGGTTATTTATTTTTAATCAGCAAAGCCGAATTATAAAAAGATGCTATTTATTCTTCCTCAAAGAAGTTAGTGCCTTTGCTGTAGCCCTTAGGAAACAAAAGTCCTTGTCTGTGAATTTCTTAGTACTCTAGGCATAACACAGGGTCTTCGTCCCAATGGAAATTCAAAAATACAGGTTCCACAAAGAAATAACATGTAACAGTGTGTGTGTGGGAAGAGGGCAGAATTCAGCAATGAAAACAACATATAAAGCCAGAATCATTTGGAGTTGGACGATGCTGTGGTTGTGGTTAAAGAGGAATTTCCATTAGCAGTGTCTGATGAGAAATTGGCCAGGTGGCGCCTCCTCCAGACTGTCCAGGAACTAAGGGCTGCCTCCTGTTTTTGACAGTGCATCATGATACACACACTGTGAGGTATCAACACAAAACCTGCTCAGGAGGAGGAGTAGAAGAACTCTGGTCTCTACTCACAGCATGTCAGGATCCATACATGGACAGCCCAGATTTCCTCAGCACTCCGAGTGCCCACAAAAGAATCACCAAGAAAATTGAAATTAAGAGCAGATTCTTGGGCCTGTCCACTTTTGAGGTCTAGAAATGTGCATGTTAAAAGTTTGTAGCTACTGAATCTGCTTCCAATGCTAACTGGGGCACAGAGTTAATAGAGAGACCAGTGACCAGAGGAAGGCACCAATTTCCTACTTGTGTGACCACAGAAGGGCATTAAAGTGCTTGTGGGAAGGAATAGTGTTTTTCTTTTAGCAATCAAACCCTTTTTCAGAGTTATGTATTTGATCTAAATTTGCACACTGTTATTGGGCAGTCTGAGTGGCACCTAGAACAGGGTCTCCATGGCTGAGTGAGAATGTGAGTATGAGTGTGTGTGTGTGCGTGTGTGTGTGTGTGTGTGTGTGTGTGTGTGTGTGTGTGTGTGAGGTTTATACAGAAATGAGTCAGGGTTTATGCATCTATTTTGGGATTTAATTTGACCTATAAGCTTCAGTCTCCTTTACAACACTAAGACAATCTACCCAGCAGGAAAGAGATGGTTGGTGACACATGTTCATCCCAGCGACTTGTAACAGCTACTCTGCCAGGAGAGACTGCTCATGTATTTCATGAGTGGTCTACTTGAGTTTTCTTTTTACACACTTCTTCCTGGTTCATAGATTCATTCTCTGTGCATATAAGTTTCCTTCCAGTTGTATGTCATTATCATCCAGCTTGATTGTTTTCAAAGGCATTCGAAACTGGGCAACATGGGGGTGGGGCATGGAGGACATTGTCCTGCTCTTACACAGCTATGGTCAACAGCTTCCTCCTCCAGGAACAAGGCCAGGGGAAAACTTCTTCCTTGCTTAAGAGGTATCTAGAGGGACCCCAAAATTTTATAAGATAGTCATCAGCAACTCAGGTGTCTGGGAATTAGCTGGCCACTAGCTTCAGTTCCCCATCATCTCCATTCACCAGAACGTAGCTTTCAGTTCTCACCACCTTCAGTCCCTCAAATCTAACCCCATCCTTTCATCTCCAGAGCACAGACTACCTGGTGAATGCTGGTCAGCATTATCTTGCCCGGATTAGCCCTGCCTTTGTGCTGGTCTTTGCTCAGCCTGTACTGATATCAGGACATCCTCTACACTCTCACCACAGTATCCTTTCTTGAAAGTCAAGCATGTTGTGGTATCTGAACCCTCCAGGGGTTCCTCCCTAGGTATCAGAGATGTTTTATAGCCATAAATATTCTCCGGACACAGTGATCTCCATACCCACACTCCATGCTGTGTCTGAGGTTTAATCTCCCTCTTTAGCTCTACAATCTGTGTTCTTCCAAGGATTCTGTCTCTGTACCGGTGATGAGAGAGAGACTTCAACACAGGACGATCCTCCTGACTAAAGATGCCATGCACACAAAGAATTCCAGCCTCCATCAGCAGATTGGCATTCACTAATCAGTCATAGAAATTACTATTTTTATTTCTTCCCTCAATGTAATTTGTAGGATTTCAAATTCTTTTATACCACGTGTACCATCACAACTAGATGTCCTTAGCTTGGAGATTCTGGACTCTTTTGGTACTGAGTTCCATGTCAGTTGAATATGCAGTCGTTTTTTGAACTATTCATTGCAATATGTCTGAACAGTATTATTAGTGATTTATATATTCTAAAATCATTCAGAAAGTTCTCAGTTCTCCTGAAGAAATTTGATTTAAAAATTAATATGTATATATTTAAAATACTATGATTCCAGGACTTTATTGTATATTACTGTGGAAAAACTTTTATAAGCATGCTTTCCTTTAAGGCATGGCTTTTTCCAAAGTTTTCATTATTCAAGATATGTGACCTTTGATATTTTAAATGAACAAGAAAAGTATGCTGACCTTTATACACACCACCATTTGCTTTATGAAAAGGCCACATCGCATTAATGTGCTGAAAAGACAGTATATCACAAAGCTAAAGCAGGGAGGGAGGACGGCCAACACCCCCTCATGCTATATGGAAGAGTCAGGAAAGGGGGGAGGTCACCTAAGTGCAATGCAGCAGGATCAAATAGGTATACAACGGGACACAGAACACCTTGTCAGCACATGCTGCCTTCACTCCAGTCTGAGACAAGTAGCAAGGATGGTCCCCACCACCTTTGTCCACACCCCATGCAGAGATGGTCCCCGCCACCTTCCTCCACACCCCATGCAGAGATGGTCCCCACCACCTTCCTCCACATTCCATGCAGAGATGGTCCCCTCCACCTTCCTCCACACCCCATGCAGAGATGGTCCCCGCCACCTTCCTCCACACCCCATGCAGAGATGGTCCCCACCACGTTCCTCCACATTCCATGCAGAGATGGTCCTCGCCACCTTCCTCCACATTCCATGCAGAGATGGTCCCTGCCACCTTCCTCCACATTCCATGCAGAGATGGTCCTCACCACCTTCTTCCACACTCCATGCAGAGATGGTCCTCACCACCTTCCTCCATACTCCATGCAGAGATGGTCCCCAATACCTGGCCCTGTACTCTATGCAGAAATGGTCCCTACCACCTGGCCCTGTACTCTCTGCTTCCCTATCTCCCCAGGAGATTTACTCCAGGCAGCCACTCTAATGAAGTAAGTTACCCCAACTTGCTTCTGATGTGATCACTGTGGGAGAATCTGTTCTGTGCCCAGGCAGACGATTTCATTAGGAATGGAGATAACCACTTTTTCATCATGGAAGGGAATCCCCTACAAAGTCCTCCTTCTCAGGGAAGGACAATACACCCATTCCCAGAGACTCTCAATCACGGACAAGGATCCCTAAAGGCCCATGTTCACTGATCTTTTAGGGCAGTTGTTTAGGGTTAATCACATGTGTATATGATTTGCCTGCCCTGCAGAGGTATATTTTATTCAACTGACTTGGGTGAATAAGTCTGAGGAAGGAAAAGACAGAGCATAATTTAGAAGTTTTGTGCCATCAGAAGACATAGACTAGAGAGAAAGTCAAGTCACAGCTGTGATCCAGATGAGAACCGTGGCATAGGCATGCACAGGGTACGAAGTCGTTCCTAGCACTGATCCTGTGCCTACGAGGCTAGCCTGCCATGTCCTGGCTAGCCCAAACAATAACAAATCAAGCCATCATCAACAGACTGATCTTGAAGTTAAGACTTAAGGTCGGGGAGATTCCCCCATGACTCAGTTTCCCAACTGCAAATTACTTTGTAGATGGCATAAATGCTGAACAAGTTCCAGGAACAAAACCTAAATGAAATTTTGTGTAGATGGTAGAAGAGAAATCATGGTCTCTTTCCACTGAAGAGTTGCCTTTGCCTGGCAGACCCTGACCCTTCCTCAGGACCTTCTGACTGGCAGATGCAAAGGGAAGCCAGGACACAGGGCTCAGAATCTCACCCCTAGGTAAAAGCAGCCCAGGACAAAGGTTCTAAATGCTAAAGAGCTTTATTTCCTTCAGTGTAGTAGGCTTATTTTCACACTTGAAAGCAATTCAAATCAGAATATCCACACAATGAGAAATTCACGTCTTCCTAGGGTCAGGTGACCCCTCATCTTTGACAGCATTTTAAAATCAACTTGAAGACATGTGAGATTTTGTAGTTTGGTTAAAGTAAATCTGACTCATAAACTTGAGCCAAAGCCTTGAAATACCAAAGACAAGGAATCTCCATCACAGAAGCCCAGTTAGAGCTGTCAGCTTTCAGAGTTATGGGGCACTGAGCCTTCTCCTCCTTGGCCAGTGCTGGATGCTCCAGTGACATTCAGTGTGTGGCACAGACCAGTAGGTGTCATCGTATTGCCCTGATACCCACTAAAACACACAGAGACACCTAAGAGTGTGTACATATATAACAAAAGCTTCCCACAAGTGGGCCTCTCACAGTCTGGTCATTTATGGACAGGACAGTGGCTTTGAGTCTGCCAAACCTGGTTCACATCCAGACCCTCTCACCAGCTGTTTCTCAAGCTCTAACCCTCCCAGTTTCCTCACCAAATCCTACAACAGGAACAACTACAGAACAATGGTTTACCATAATGGTATTATCAGAATAACTAAAAATAATGATAAGGTATATGCTACGCAAAGCATTTAAACATGATAAAAGATTAACTTCAATACCTAAAGGGATCTGACAAGGAGGGTAAGCTGACTCACAAGGAGAGCAGGGCAGAGCTGAGATGCTCAGAAAAGAACTAAGCAGTATGTGGGGTCCAGAGATCAGGATCCTGCACCGCAGAGCAGCACACGGGGTTCCCTGGTCACAGTCAAGGAGGCTGGGACTGACTTGGCTTCCTGTCTCTCCGAGTCCCAGAGAAGACAGAAACTTTAATCCTCTTTCCCCAAAAAACTCAGTGCATGCTGTCATATATGTTAAGGCCTATAGAGTCAGGTTTATGTTCCCAGATGTCTTTCCGTGCAAGTCCATCTGCTGGGGTAAGGTCAGCCTGTCTAGAGTCACTTCCTTTAAGACGATCTACTCTCCCTCACCCAGCAGGAATCAGCTGCCAATAGTTCTTCGGCTAAGTTTGGGGCCTCCTGCGCATTGCCACAGTTCTATGCTGCGTTTTGTCTCATTGAGTTTACATGGGTCTATGAATGAAATCCGGTTGGGGGTGGGGCATACGGGACGCAGATGGGGGAGGGTGTATAAAAATGATTACAATGGTTTGTATGAAATGCACAGAAATTCAATAAACGTTATATGAAAAAATCTAGTGCAGTGAGATTGTAAATACAACTCATATTTATTATGGTTGGAAAGTCTTGGAGCAATGAGAGAAATGACCTAAGTCAGAGATAAAAGGTGATAGACACACCTGCCTTGAAGGCACAGATTTGTAGTCTCCAGAGGAGTATCAACAGATGCCGCCTGCCCAAAAGCACAGAAGGGATTCCTGCTTTGGGATGTAGCCGCAGGTAGACGTCCCCTATGCTTCCTGACAGCTGTGAGAGTCTGGAACATCACATCGGCTAATATTAAGGTTCTGCGTTCATCAATGGCTATAAATGCTTCAGCGCCCTCTCCTTTGCATAACTACAGCACACCCAGTTCGCGTTGACTCACAGGAAGAGAGTGACGGGTTCAGCATCTTCGCCATCTTTGTTTAACCCTTTGAGTTCATCATCACTAGAGAGATACTAATTCCTCATACATAAAACATGTGACTCCCTAACCACTATGATCATCTTGCCTGCCTTTCCTTACACAAGGAGGGAAGCACTATGCCCAGGATTCCTGTCTCCCAATGTCTAGTCCAGAGTCTTGGCATTTTGATGGCCAGAGTTGTCAAATCTGTGATTTCATCTGGTCATAGAAAGAACTCCAGGAAGTCAAAAGAAAATAATAAAACATTTCCTAGCCCATGCATGTGTCTCCTGATTGGCTAGTTCCTCCAATGGGCGGGGCTTGCCAGAGAGTGTGGACTACAGGGGGTGGCTGGGAGCCATCTTGGGATGGAAGCCCTGAGCAGCAGGAGAGGCGAGGGCCATGGGGAAGTGCTCGAGCCGTGGGAACGCGCAGTGAGCAACAGCTGAAAGACAGACAGGATGGACTGACGTTTATGGACCTGGGGCGATTGCTGGCCCCAGAGGAGTGAGCGGAATTATGGGCGTGGCACGGTCTGATAAGGTGGGCCTGGACAAGGGCGGGGCTAGGCCCTGGGTACTCATTCCTTTGTAAGCTAGTAAATACACATAAAATATATTATATGGTTTGTCTGATCTTGCAGGAGACCCAGAGAGAATTCGGTCCACAGCATGGTAACAGGAAATGGATGAACCTTCCTCAGGAACTCAAAACTCCAGCGCTTACTGAAAACTCAAGGATCAAACAGTTCAACCCATTCGTACTGGGTGGCTTGGGCACTGGCACACAACCAGCTGAGGGAGAAACAAATAGACTGTTCATACCTTAGATTGTGATATTATGTGAGACTGCACAACATAGCTACCTCTGCCACAGGAACAGCACTGGAGTCCTTGCCTATTCAACACCTGCCTGAATCCTTACTTTGAATACCAAGGCCTTGAAACTCAGTGACGTCTCTAGCTCTCCCAGCAGCCAATGCCAACAGAACCTCTGCAACCCTCTTCCTGGGAGCGCTCCACCGTCTCAGAACATCCCTGTGCCTTTGCTCAAGTCGTCACTGCCACAAGGTAAAGCAGCCTTTTACCTCTCTACTTACATACCCCTGGCTTTTCCTGAAAAGCCACCCATGTTACCAGCCATGACAGCGCAAGTTCCTCACCTAGCACATACATGCGAAGGCTCCTTAAAAGAGGGGACTACACTGAATTTACTAATAATCGCGTTAGAGAATTTTAGGAGAGGAATAACATTTGGGAGTGGGCAGAAGAGGAAATGGGAAACCAAACAAATGCACCTACTAATGAATTATCAAGTTGATTGTTCTTGGCAGTAAAGATTTCCATTGTGTGCTGTAAACTAGCACCTACTTAGGGATTGGAAAACAAATTAAATGAGAACCCTGGGCTCATTTTGTCCTGTGTGTATCTAAGGAGAGAGGAAGATGAGTGCCATTCACTGTATCTGGGAAAGAGGGATTCAGGGCTGCTGGGGTTACACTGCAGAGGAGGGCCTTATTTATCCTTTCAGGGCCACAGTGTGAGCAGAGGACAAGCTGGATGCAAGACAGCAAGGCACAGAGGCCTCACTGAGGAGCCAGGCTGGCATTCAGATGTGCTCTGTGCTTCAGGTTCAGTGGTTTGGGACCTCATTGCATTAGGCACGTGTCATTAGCCGCAAGCACGCAGTGACTCAGCCTGCATCTCTGCAATCCCACATTGATCACCCACAGGATCCCTGGGACTCTGTTACAGCTTTCTCACACTCCAGGTTGGCTTCCCTGCAGATGAAACAGGAAGCATAGTCTGGAAGCATTAGGAAAGTCCTTACCAGTAAGCTCGGAGATGTTTTCTGGAATCTCCTGGGTCCGAGAGGAGCAGATAATGTTTCCTGGGATCCCTGAAGTTGGTGTCAATCATGCAACAAGTATTAAAACTTCCCCAGGGTGCCGTCACCATGAAGGATAAAGTCCCCTTTCATCCAGGCCTCTCCAGAGGCCTCTATTGTTGACTCATAGGCTTACAGAGCTGGGATGAAACAGGAAGCATAGTCTGGAAGCATTAGGAAAGTCCTTACCGGTAAGCTCGAAGATGTTTTCTGGAATCTCCTGGGTCCGAGAGGAGCAGATGTTTCCTGGGATCCCTGAAGTTGGTGTCAATCATGCAACAAGTATTAAAACTTCCCCAGGGTGCCGTCACCATGAAGGATAAAGTCCCCTTTCATCCAGGCCTCTCCAGAGGCCTCTATTGTTGACTCATAGGCTTACAGAGCTGGAGGGGCTTTGCACAGAAGCAAACCCAATTTTTCTGCTTTTCAGAAGGAAAACTCAAGCCACTGCTGATTTGGAGAACAGCTCCCTATAGAGAGAGTGACCAAGTTCCGTGCTAAATGGTCATGGCCACAAATCCTGTTACTAGTTCTTGATGCTGGAGAGGCATATTTGTTCCCTCACTCTCTCTGTGAAGAGCAGATAATGCCCTTCAAGCAGGGTCAGTGTGAGAAGGCAAAGAACATCTATCTAAAGAGATAGTTTGAGATGGAGAAGACAGAAAGCACTGGAAGTCGTTGCTATTATTGTTAGCATTATATTTGTGATAAAAGTCAGCATTCTTTAGTAATTTAGAAAAGTATTGATCTGTTCATTCAGGGTTAGAAATATGATCTCCTTAAAATAAGTGGGGGGTAATTTTATAGTGAATGTTTTCCTTCCAAATATGATCTACACCATGATCCTCTCTGCAAGATGTCATCCTGGGATGATGGAGAGAATCCTAAAGGACAGAAGGCAGCCAAAGATGGAGGTAAGGGTGGACATAGGCCTATGTCTGCCTTGCACACAAGCACTGTGGGTTTTGTAAAGTTGTGTGTGTATGTGTGTGTGTGTGTGTGAGAGAGAGAGAGAGAGAGAGAGAAGGTTTTGTAAAGTTGTGTGTGTGTGTGTGTGTGTGTATGTGTGTGTGTGTGAGAGAGAGAGAGAGAGGAGAGAGAGAGGATGGAGATATGGAGAAGTGTGGAAATAGAGGTATGGAGAGAACCTTTGAATGATTTCAAAAAGCTCTTCCATGTTTATTTGAAAATTCTGTTTAGAGACAGCCACCTGATCATCTCCATGCTCACAGCCATCCTCACGTCTTGCATACAAACGTCCATATCGATGCTCTGATTTTCTTAGCCTTCCTTCTATGTAGTTCCCTTTCAACTGGAAAGCACAGTATTTGAAGCTTTTCTAAGCAGTAAGTCCAACAACCTCTCCTCCAAGGACCTCCTGCACCCTGGGTCATGAAACCTACTGCACCTTGGCCAGCGTGATCTCCTCTTGGTCCTATTATAAATAATACTACTCCTAGCAGGATGAACCTGCTCCCAGGCCTCCCTACTGGTCAGGAACTGTACCTGCGTCAAATGTACCTAAGGCTCTGGCCTGGAATTTCCACTTGTCTCCGAGGTGGTTGCCTCTCCCAGGTGGTTTTCAACTTTGCTCCTTGTCTTCATCCAAAGCTCATTTCCCCAAACTTTTTTTAAAAAATATTTATTATTTTTGCTTTATGTCTATGAGTGTTATGTCTGTATGTATAGAAGGGCACCCGTGTTGTGCAGTGCCTGAGGAGGACAGAAGAGGCTGTCAGATCCCCTGGGACTGGAGTTACAGACAGTTGTTAGCTGCCATGTGGGTGCTGGGAATCAAACCCAGGTCTTCTGCAAGAACAGTCAGTGTTCTTAGCCACTGAGCCATTTCTCTAGCCCCATCTCCCCAAACTTATCTGTTTCCATTTCTTTGGAATGCCATGCTTTCTATTCAGCAACCTCCTTGTTTGGTTTCTATCTCCTCTTTCTGAAAATCACACTCTTCAACAATAATTCCCTTTTTTCCCTGAGCTGTTATGCTTTGAAAGGACACCAAAAGGCTTTCCAGACACAGCGCTCCATAAGTAATTGCTGAATGAGGCTAGGAGATGGCTAAGTGGCTAAGAGCACTGGCTGCTTCCCAAGTGATGCCCACTTCTTCCATTTTCCAACAGAAGCCAGAGGGTCTTTTGATGTGAATATAGCTCCGTGGTTAAAAGTTCCCATTGGCTTTATATCACACTTTAAATAAATTTGAAGTCTTCCGAAGAGGATACGCAGATGGCCAATACATCCATGAAGAGGTCCAAAATCTTTAGTCATCAGACAAATGCCAACTCAAACCAAAGTGAGACAGTTCAATTAAAAGTGTGCCAAAGACTTCAGCGGTGACCCAGCAAAGTAGACACACAGAAGGAAAAGAATCATAAGAGGTGTTCCATATCATGTGTCATCAAGGAAATGCAAAATTAATGAAGAGGTGCCACTGCACACATCCTACAGCAGTCCCAAACGAGAACATGGACAGCACAAGATGCTAGAGAGAAGGCGGAGAAACAGCAACTCTCTCCCGTTGCTGGGGGCGGGGGCTGCGAAATGGTGCCATGACTTTGGAAAGGAGTTTGCTGATTTTTTAGAGAAATAAGCATTCTTACTAGTGCAAGGTCCAGTAATTGTGCTTCTTGGCATCTACACAAAGCAAATGAGAACTGTTCTTACAAAATCCCGCATGCAGATAATTAGAGTATCCTGTTCATAATTACCTAAATCGGAAGCAACCAAGATTTCCTTAGCAGGTGAATGAAAACATCCCTGCATGTGTCCAGACAATGGAACAGAAAGGAAATGAATTCATGCCCACGGAAGACACAGGGAACCCTTGCACATACAAAGCGAAAGGCACTAACATACATAGCCACATACTATATGACTATGACTCTCTGTAAAAGATGAACTTATGGAAATAGCAAAAACAAAGCTCAGTGGTTGTCATGGGTTTGGGGGTAGAATGCCATAAACAGACCGGATTTTTAGGGCACTGAAAATACTATGCAAGACACAGAGTGATAGGTGGGTGTCACTTACATCTGTCCTAATCCATTCAATGTAGAGCATGAAGGATGAGCCGTAATGTAATCTATGAATTTGTGATATAGTGGCATATCAATATATATCCATAAATTTAAAAAATGAGCCACTGTGTAGGGAGACAGGACAGTAGAGGAGGTTAAGCATATTTGAGTCAGAGCATAAATAGAAAACCACTCTGCCTTTATATGGACCTAACACCGTTCTGAAAAAGTCTTACACACACGCATGCACGCACGCATGCAAAATGATACAGTGATATTACTTTATGCCCACTAGTATGGCTATGTGTTTTTTAAAAATAACAAGTACTAGAGTTATGCAAAGAAACAGGACCTCGTTCAGTGCTGATGGGATTGGAAGTGTGCAAGTGGTGCTGTGTGTGGAAAGCAGTTTGAAGGCTCTGCAATGACTTAAGTACAAAATTGCCATGTGACCCAGAAGTCCCAGTCCTGGTACACACCCAAGGGAACTGAAAACAGTTGTTGAAACAAAACATAGTATACTCATGTGTATAGCACTATTGTATGCAAATAAATAAGGAAATGAACTGACTCCATCAGCTGATAAACGTCTCTAACAAAACATCGTGGGTCCACGCACTGGAATATTGTTATTTCTTCTCTATTTCTCTAATCTAATGATGTTTTTAGTTTCTATTGTTTCAGAATTTCATACATGCACACAATGTGTTTTGACCAAATCCACCCCCATTCCCTCCCCTCCACTGACTCCTCTATCCCTAACCAGCACTTTCCCTCAAAACTTCATGTGCTTTCTCTCTACTGTTTAAAAATCTACTGAGTACACATAGTACTGCCAGTACGTGCACTGGTGTACAGTCATCTACTGGAGCATGGGTAGCCTCTCAGGGGTCACACCTCCAAGGATCTCTAATGCTCCCTCTCCCTGCAGCCATCAATTTTCAACTAGCTCCTCATATAGGGGTGGGACTTCATGAACCTCTCCCCCATCCATGCTGGGATTGTGGCTGACTTGATGTTGTGCAAGTCTTGTGTATGCAGTCACAGCTGCTGTGAGCTCATATGTGGAGCTTTATTTACAGAAAGGAAGAGTCCCCAAACAAGGATGAACATTACAACATGATGTAAAATGAAAGAAACAACGCACAGTCATACGGCATGTTGTATGATTCCATTCACAAGAAAGATGAGACTTGGTAGAAGCCAAAGACAGGAGGAGATGATTCTAAGGGGTGTGGTGTGTGCTGAAGTAGAAACATCTTGGGGCTGGAGGTGGTGGTAACTGTCACTGTTGTGAAAATACAAAAGTCTACTAAATCGTTCACTTCAAACCAGATAACATGAACTTTTGTTGTGCATACAACCCCACCACCACATCAACAACAATAACAACAAAGGCAAACATCAAACCCTTCTTTCTGTCCTCTTTGGTAATTCCTCTTGTGGGAAAAGTCAACACTAAGGCTTCGGGGGACTGAGCCAACAGCTTCCAGGATGAACATGCCGTATGTAATTATGCACACTGCCCCTCCATCCTCCTGTCTGTGTGTTCTCGCGTGTTCCCCTCGTTAATGTAGGTGCATGGCGGGAACGAGCCCTTGCTCAAGAGTAAAGTTGCCAGACCAAGCAATAAAACCCTAATAATGCAAATATTTGTACCAATATATTTCACAAATTCTATGTGAAAATGGGCATAGTGCTGTTTATCTGTCAATCTTATCACAACTCTATCCCAGGAGCACAAAGGCAATACTTATGGAAATTTCATGCATTAGTAGCTAGTGAAATGCACTTGCGCTCACTGATGAGGAATCGGCCATTCATTAAACATTTTCTGTGGCACTATAATATTCTGTCATGCAGAGAGACCATAAAAGAAAGGACAGAGGAAGATGAGCTCTTCCCTTCTTCTCCCTTCCAACCTTCCACGTGTGGGGGACCTTCCCCGTGTGGGGGACCTTCCCCGTGTGGGGGACCTTCCACGTGTGGGGGACCTTCCATGTGTGGGGGAAGTATGAAATGGGGAGTGGGAATTTGGGGGCAGCCGAAGACCAGGCCAAATCTCAAGAGCCACCCTACGCCAACCCTGCAGCCGTGTGGGGGACCTTCCACGTGTGGGGGACCTTCCATGTGTGGGGGAAGTATGAAATGGGGAGTGGGAATTTGGGGGCAGCCGAAGACCAGGCCAAATCTCAAGAGCCACCCTACGCCAACCCTGCAGATCTACTTTTTCCACTGCCGTCTCCCCCTCTACTGAAATCCCAGTCTTTCCTCCACATATTGGGTGCTGGTTTCTGGTCTTGGATCCTCATGGGTTGGTGAAATGCCTCAATATATCTCTATCACTGAAAGTGACTTTGCTCTTGAGAAACATGATTCCCATTCAACACATAAGGACCTGACTTCTGAAGCCCCCTAAGGCAGGAATTCCCCTTCTCTGTCATTTTCTGGCCACCTCCCTGCATCTCAAATATCCTACTGGTCCCCAGCCCACTGGAGCCAGTTCGTGACCCATATATCACTCCCACCTTCGCAGATCTGCACAGGCTGTTCCTCTGCTTGGACCTAGCATCCCTATCCTGACAATTCCCATTTTTCCCTCAAGATGAATTCCTTGGCCAGCTGCCCTAGAACAGATGTGCTCATTGGACATCAACCCTTGAAACTCATCAGGACTGTCAAACATATTCTTTCTTATTCTTATGTCAAGCAAAAACATATTGGCTGAGATACACTGTGCACTCCCTCCTAGCCAGACCCAGTCTAAGATTTTTATATGATCCAGTCACCCTCCCAATGTCTTAGGGCAGCAACTGCTATCACTATGGTTCCATTTGCAGATGAAACAGAGAAGTAGAGCAGTTAGCCAGTGGGTCACACGCTGAGTCACAAATAAAGCTAGATTAGAGTCGGTTGTGCAGCAATTTCCTCTTCTGAAGAGACATTCCCTCATAGAAAAAGGAAGGGGACTCGGGAAATACACAAACTTTGCAAGTCAGAGAAAGCCGAAATTAACAAGATTCACAGAGCAGCTCCCCAAGGTTATGGAAGCAGTTAGCAGCTGCTAGGGGAAGAGAAGAGATTCTCTGACCAGCTAGGAGACTTCCTGCCTTCAGGGCTCTCCAGGGATGCAGGTGTCATGAGTGGCCACCTGTGCTAGAGTGGGCTTTACAGTGATGCATCTGCCTTTGAGTTGTCTATGTTCTTCTGAGTAATCCCTTACTCATACTTCTGAAAGCAACAACACACCAATAAACTAACTGGTTTGCCAAGTTGGACTTTCCTGGAGTCCTTACTTTGGTCTTTCGTCGGTTCCCTATCTGGAGTAAGTACATATTTGCTTGCATTTCTCTGGTAAAAGTCTCACACAGTGCAGACCCAGGGCAGACTGACTCTTCACTAAGCCAGGTAAGCACTGCCCAACCTATGCTGCCAACCTGGCACAGCAAAGTGTCTGGAACTGAGCATTAAATCCTTAATTGAACAGAACTGAGTAAGACAAAGAAAACACCTTGCATGATGAGTGTCACACATTCAAATAAAGCTTGGAATCTAACCGTCTCATTTGAATAGTGATTGCCTTTGCAGACATGCCCATCCATCTCCTGGTCCCTGGCCCAGGAGCCCGTCCCATTGAACTCAAGCTTCACATCCCTCCAGGCATGGATCAAGGAACTCTGCAGGCCAAAATACTAAGTGGCACTTTGCTACCTGTGAAGGTATTAGTTAATTAGAGCGATTCACACTAAAGTGAGAATAAAGACAGCTGGAGAGGGGAAAAAGAGTAATTTCAAGCAGTTACTGAATAAATACTGGATTGGCTGCACTCAACATACTTTGGAGTTCTTTCTGGAACATGAAGTCAATGAGAATCCCAATCAGCCTGTCCACTTCCCTCACCAGCCCTGGATTTGTCCTGGATATTTCAGAGCCTAGCTACTCTCTTGGAGTCTCTCTGACTCAGCATGAATCAGACAATGTTTTGGTTACGGACCTGAGTCTAAATCCCCTCAAAGTTCTAGCTTTGTGACTTTGGACAAGTAACCAATACTTCATAAGCATCTAGATCCTTGCCTGTGAAATGGACCAACAGTGCAGGTTTGGATAGACACAGCAGAGTTTTGAGAGAATAAAGGACAGTGTAGTGCTCATGCCTTCCACTCCTGGAGGCCTCTCCATTCTATTTTCACTCCTGGCCTCTGGGGAGGGAGTAAAAATGGCTTCTAGGTAGAGAAAACATGAGTTTCCTTCCTCAGTAACTCTTGACTAAGAAGGTTGATTATTCCCATATTAAACAAGGTTGATTTTTGAGCAGCCTCAATGACTCAAACATGCCTCTATTTGAGGGAAACATCCAAGGTGTGCATTATAGGGTACACCTTTATTCCCCCAAACATGTTTAACTGTGTGTCATGAGCAGCTGGGAATGCAGGAAGACTAACCCTGCACATGGTGAACTCAGTTCCTGGAACTCAGCTCAGAGGCTGGACTGCAGGGGCACTCACAGAAAAGCCCTTTGAGTCAAGAGCCAGCACTGAGGTATTCCAAACAGTAGTGTGACTTCAGCAGTGCCAAGCTGCAACCTATATGCCATTTTCTTTGCAGCCCACACTGCGTTCATGCTTAGTATACCCATGACCTCTCTACTCCTTTGCATTGCCTTTTTGGGTCTCCTAGATTCAGTTGTCCTGGGGAGCAGGGTAGAGTGAGGCATGCATACAAACCCTATTAGTGCCTGTGGGATGGTTGGGTATATGGCTGAATGGGTGAATAGATTATGGGTGGATGGATGGATGGATGGATGGATGGATGGATGGGTGGATGGATGGATGGATGGGTGGATGAGTGGATGGATGGATGGATGGATGGGTAGATGGATGGATGGATGGGTAGATGGATGGGTTATGGATGGATAGATGAATGAATGGATAGGGATGGTGGATGGATGAGTGGATGGACAGCAGACATGGTGTGAGGACATTCCCAAGTCATGATCAAGGACTTGTCATACACACAATCTGGGCACCATTTTCTCTTTGGTGCTCAGTCCCCCCATGTGTGAAGTGGGAAGCTGCACTAGTACACTAGTGGACCCACACCAGTGACATGCATGAGTAAATAGGACACTTGAGCTGACATCTTGAGCTCCGGAATCCATGTCTGATACAACCCCGAGGCCTAGTAGAAAAGCGGGGGCTGTTTTAGCTGCCTCCAAAAAGTGATAGCTCATAATACAGATGGTTAAAAACGAATGTAAAAATCTGCTCAAACTCTGTAGCGCACACCGAAGAATATTCATCCCATGGACCACCCAGTCCTGAACTATGGGCCAACCAGGAGCTGCTGTTTACTCAGGGTCAAGTACCACGAATTGGGTGTTCTGTACCACTTATCATTCCATTCAATCTCTCATCAATTCTGCACATAGCTACTATCTCCATGTTGAAGATGAGGAAAGAGGCTA
The DNA here is from genome assembly GCF_000622305.1 of Nannospalax galili. Taxonomy (NCBI): domain Eukaryota; kingdom Metazoa; phylum Chordata; class Mammalia; order Rodentia; family Spalacidae; genus Nannospalax; species Nannospalax galili. The sequence continues at coordinate 1,657,542 of NW_008342543.1, forward strand.
AGGAGGTAGCCATGTTCAGAGAGCAGAGTGGAAGAGGGGGTTTGGATCCAGTCTGGATGTACATTGGAGTCCACAGACCTGATCAGTGCCGTGTACTCCGCTGCTTTCTGGTCTTCCGACTTGAAGGGTCCTCAGTTTCTAAGATAAGTTGTTTTGTCTGTGAATGTCCTGCTTTGTGGAGGCCATGGATCCTTAAGCCTTACTTCTGTGAATGGCATGTGTTCATTGAGTTTCTACCATGTCATGAGTCCTTCGTATGGGTTCTAACTCAATCCACAGCAATCCTGCACAGGCGTCTAACACTACTTCCCAGATGAGGATTCAGGTTCACACTGGTCATGAAATCTCAGGAGACACTGCTACTGACCAGGGAAGACAGACCTCAACTCAGTCTATCCAGGAAAGAGCAGAGCTGTAGCCAGATTCTCTCTGTGCACAAGCAGAGAAGCAGTCACAGTAGGCAACATTCCGAAATATTTACAGGGAAAGTAGGAGGGAAATGCACAGTCAATTGAGGCCAGTAATTTTGTAGGCACTATTAGGTTGCCTGCATCTTGTCCATTGACATCTATTTTTCTACTTTTCTCTACACTGCCCTTCAAAGCTAACCCCTGAATGGCCCAGGGGCAATTATCAATGTACCAAGTTCCTGCTTCACTCCTCCACCCCCGTAGCTTTAGCCTATGTGAAAAACATGTCCTGAACCCAAGTGTGATTTACCTAATGAGACAGCAGTTACATTAATTATATTTACTGTTTCCACTTACACAATAAATTTGCCTGCACAGCCCTGTGGTTATCTCTGCTTTCTAGCCCCCTTCACAGTGCATGCATATTCTGAGGAATTTCTAGCAGATGTGCCATCCCCAAAATAGAAGGAGCCCAGCTCAGAGACGCACCTGTCTGGGTAGCTGCAAGTTTGTGCTGCAGCTGTGTTGATCTCCGAGCCAACAGAGCCCTTTGGAGAGTAAAAAGAGCTCTAGAGAAGGGGAAAGTGAGGGTCATGAACAACTAATTTGCACCTGTGTTCTGCTACTGACCACCTGGATGGGGTCAGTGTCCCCACTCATTGTCTCTGAGCAACAAGGTTCAGATCCAAGTTGGATGGATGATCATTCCAGGTCCCAGATGGGCTTCCCTGTGCATGTGTCTCATGCATCAATTGTTTATTGAGCACCTAATATGGGGTCAAGTGAAAAGCTTGGGTGTGCGCCTTCACAGATGAAGGAAAAAGCTCTGCCTCTGCATTTGGGGGACAGAAATGAGGAAAGAATTCTATTCTCTTAGTCTTGTTTTGAAACATGTCACCGTTCCTTAGCAGACATGCTGTTAGACAAGTCAACTAACTTCATGGCCCTACATTTTCGTTACCTGCAATGTTAGAATAGACATTGATTTCTTCATGTCTGTGATGATTGAAAGATTCAAGAACTCTCTATAGCAGGTACAGGCAACAGGTCATGGTGATGGTCAGTTTTAATTGTAAACCTGACACGATCTATAGTCACCCACAGAGGGTCTTAATGAGAGATTGCCTAGATCAGGTTGGCCTAGGTCCATTTCTATAGGGTATTGTCTCACTTATGTTAAATGATGTGTGAAGATCTAGCCTAAAAATGAGAGACACCATGCCCTGGGTTTGGTTCCTGAGTTGTATAAGAATACAGAAAGCTAACAGCAGTGTGGGCATGCATGTATTTATTCTCTCTCTGCTCTTGACTGTGAATGTTGACCAGCTGCTTCAAGTTCCTGCCTCAAGGTCCCTGCAGGGAGGGGCTGTAACCTGGGATTGTAAGGCAAATAAATACTTCGTCCTTTTCAGTTACTTTTATCAGGATGCTTATCACAACAACAGAAAGGAAAACTTCTGTTCAACAAAGTCATGCTTCTTTGTTTAGCCTTCAAAATGGGGTATTGGGAGTGTAATCCCAAACCCCAGTCCTTCTTGGAGTGAAATTCTGCCATGTGTTTTGTGCATTGGCCTCAGTTTCCCTATCTCTACAAGGAAAGAATATCTCTGACTTCTGTAAAGGGTGTGGACTTGGGGTTCAGAGTTGAACACAAGTTCGGTGTTGCCAAATATTAAGTATTTGGCCTTGGGTATACTACCTCTGGAGGTTTATTTAACTATCGTCTATCTCACCTACTAATGCACAAATTCTGGCGTATCCTTGCCCAAGACCCTATGGAGGCAAGTGTATTGGCCAGCATATGGCAGGGGCTATAAATGTTTAGAGTCAATAGTAGAAAAGGGAGAGAGGGAGACTGACAACATGTCACAGAAATATGGAAAGGACCATAGAAATATCATAAAACTTTTATGGCCGTGTTCAATTTCAGCTGACCTATGGCCTCCCCCAGACCAGAATACCTGGAAGAGCTGGGGTGTGGAGGGCACAAAGCACAGTGAATTGCCTCTCACAGCCCTTAGCCCTTATATGCTATTAGTGGGATATATATATATATATACATATATATGTATATATATATATATATATATATGACGCACAACAACTTGGTGCATGAGAACAAAGGCTAACGGTGAAAGATGGGCTCATGTCAGGAAAGGACTCCGGCCAAGAACAGCTGACAAATGGTGATTAGAACGCAGACCTTCCAGTCGCTTCCAGATCTGTTTCCTTTACCTCACCCAAGACTGTAGGTTCTCTGACTCTTCTGGCCTTCAGTGCCCACCCAGAGAAAGGCCCGTATCTCTGCAGACTGCGACAGATTGAGTCTCCTTCCCACTGTCAGAACTCCAGGAGTTTGAATCTCCAAGTTCATAATCCTGCATTATTTTTTGTAGGGATCAATCATGAGTCAAGTCGTCCAGCTTCAGAGAATAAGACGCTGCCACTCCTTCCTTTGGAAGGAAGCATTCCTGCCCCCCACCCCTGAGATCTGGGTAGTCAGGGTGGCAACTGTCTCCTTGGATGTCTGTCTTATTACTCCTGAATGTTCCTTGGCCAGGTAGTAGGCTATCCCTTGGATGTGAGCTGGTATAGCTCTCCCTCACTCTCCCAAAATATAGACTGAGAGGAGGTCATAGCTCTATATTTTGTCTCTTCTATTCAGGGATTATTGCCCCTGCAACGATTTGCTTCCTGCCTATTCTGTAAACTAAGGATGCAGTGCTACACAGCACACATCAGACCCCAGGGGACCGTAGTCCAGTTCATGGGTTCCAGGTATGCCTGACACTCAGCAGGCCTCTTTCAGATCACATTTGTGAACAATGGACCCAGAGGAAATGGGACACCGAATGGATTTTCACGAATATGTATGTCTGTCGTCGAAAGGAAACTGCTAAAAGCAGCAGGATTATTATGGAGAGTTTCATATCAATCTGCTCAGTTTATAGGTCAAAACCATAAGATATCGCTTCCCAGCCCCTCAGGCCTCATAACTCTGAGGGCAGAAGCACAGAAGAGTGACTGACAAGCTTGAGAATGATCAGCCATACTCAGTGTGGAGGTTTGAATGAGAATGCCCCGCCTTAGGCTCCAAGTATTTGGGGCATCTGTTCCCATTTAGTGGCACTGTTTTGGGAGGTTCAGGGAGGTGTGCCTTTGCTGGAGAAAGCATCTCACTGGGGACAGGCTTTGAGACTTCTTAAGCCTTGCCAGATTTCCAGGTGCTCTCTGCTTCCTGTTCCTGCTTGAAGCTGTGATCTCTGTTATCCACTAGAGCTACCTCCTTCCACCTTGCCTCCCTCCTGCCATTATGGACCCTTGCCCTGGAACTGAAAGCTCAAATACACTCTTCCTTCTATAAGTTGCCTTGGCTATGGTGTCTTATCCGGCAACAGAAAAGTAGCTATTACACTCAGAGACCCTAGAGAGAGAGGTTCGGCTCATCCATGTACAGACTCAACTCCAGAGCTGGGCAAGAATTTTGTCCTAGTTTCATTTTGTTGTTCTGATAAATACTGTGACCAAAATCAGTTTGTTTCATCTTAAGCTTCCAAGTCCTAATCCATCATTAAGGGAAGTCAGGGCAGGAAGCTGCAGACAGCCACCTTGGAGCAGAAATCACAGCAGAACCACGCTGACTGGCTCACTCTTTCACTGGCTTGCCCGGCATTCTTAGCCCAGGCCCGCTTGCCTAGGATGGTGCTCCCCACTGAGACAGGCCCTCCTACATCAATCACTGATTAAGACAGTCTCTTACAGACATGGACATAGGTCAGTATGACCAAGGAAATTCTTATGTTGAGGTTCCCCTTTCCCAGGTGACTCAAAGTTGTGCCAAGTTAACAATAAAAACTAACCAGGACAGATTTGATATGGGGAAATGCAGTCCGAAGCTCCTGAGGGTGGGGGGAGGGGCTGCCATCGGGGCAGAGAATGGGTGAAATCCAGTCCCCAAAGTGAGAGTCCTCCGTTACCTTTAAAAAGATTATTTTTATTTTATATGCATATGTGAATGTTTGCATTGTATATAGGTGTGCCACATACATGCCTGGTGCCCACAGAGGCCATAATAGCACTAAAGCCTCTGGAATTTAGGCAGTTGTTAGCCACCATGCAGTACTGAGGACAAAACTGGGGTCCTCTGAAAAAGCATCGAGTGCCCTAACCGCTAAGCCAGCTCTCTAGCCCCTCATTCATCACTTTTAAGGCAGCATTTTAAAGCTATGGCTTTAAGTCTATGGAAACATGCATGTAGAACCAATTGAAACACGAGTGGCCAGATTATAATGGAGAGTTACAAAGCACTTCGCTTTTACTTACAACCCTTTGTGTCCAGCCCCAGCCCTGTTTTCGTACAGACACTTTCTCAAAGATGAACCAGAAGAACTTTGTCAGCTGAACTCTAATCCAGACATCCAGGATTCTAACTCAAAGCTCATTCCACCAATGGTACCTTGCTCATTCCTGTTTAACCCCATTCTCCCCACTGATAGAATAATAACAGGGTGTCTTGTAACATGGCATCACATTGATAGAAGCATACGTCCTCATTTCCCAGGGATGGTCTCAGTCTAGGTCTAATATCCCTCCTGAGTTGTTCATCATCCCCATCCCATGTCTCACAGACAGGCTTGACTACCTCACCATATGATCCTTTTTACCTACTGTAGTCTAAATAGAGTCTGAAGGTTCCACCACCACTGATAATAAATCCAACCCTTTCGCTAAGTTTCATAGATGATGGGGGGGTGCGTTTCAAGAGCTCCTTTTGGTGCAAAAATCCTGATGTATAAAGGCTGGACAAAATCAAGTTACTTCTGTAACAAAAGTGTCTAGCGTAATAACAGTACACTGGGTCCCCAGTGACTACTTATTAGACAAAAGAATGAGCTTTTGTTAGCACCTAATAACTCCCTAGGGTGACAAATAATTTGCAACTTACTGACACGAGTTCCTGATAAGCAATTATATTCATGACAAAATTCACATCCAAAATATCCCTGTCAAATATATCCAATCCCAGCCCCACATCACATGGAAATATAAGGAAAACCCATAATTTTAGGAGTCCTTGGGCTTAGCTCTCCCTGAAGGCAAAGGCACACTTTAGGCAAGGTTACGAAGAGACATTCACATATATCAGCATCCTTAGAAATTGTCTGGAAACCCAACTACTCTTCATTTTCTCTCAAAGTTAACTATTGATCCACAAGGGCCCTTTTCCTTTATGTTTCTCCAAGACCTGGGTCATCCATTAGAGCACTCCATCCATACATGTTCTTCATGAACTGGTTTCATGTCCTATTTCTTTTCCAGAGCCCCTGTAGTTAGCATTTTGTAAAGAGGCAACACACAGCAGGTGAGTGAATAGGTGTCTGTGGGTAGGAAGTCCTCGGTAAATCCTCCTTCTGGAAGCTGGACTTAGAGTGTACCAGAACCAAGCAGGACCCAACTAGGAAGCTGCCTGAAATCCCAGGGGAGCCCAGTTAATACTAGAAACAGAGCTGCCCTTCTGGGGTCACCACTCAGATGGTGCTACAGCTCGAATGTGCTACCCTTCAAAATGTAATTCCCCAAGTCGTCTTTTGCTAGTGTTTGAAGGCAAGGACTTTGGAGGGCAGTTAGGATTGAATGGGGTCATGAAGGTTGAGCCTCATGATGGGATTGGAGTGTTTGGAAGACAAGAGGCTTGAATTTGTGTACCTTTTATTACACCCTGCAGTGTCTTCTGCAAGTTATGACACAAAAAGACCCTCAGGAAATGCTGGTGCATTCATCCTGGAAGGAAAAGTGAGCAAAGTAGATGGTTCTTGTTTATCACGTATGTGGTCTATGTATTCAGTCACAGTTACACTAAATGGACTAAGACAGGCAGGGTGGGAAATGGGAGACTGCGGGACCAGCATCTGCAGAGCAGATAATTCTACACTGACTTAGAGCCCTGGCAGGATAGTGTGCTGACCCAGGATCAGCTTAAGAACTGGTGTCACCCCCTGGCCCATGTCCCAGTGCCTGCCTAGTTTATCCCAGGCTCACCCTCCACCCACCACCACTGGAAAGAAGTGGGAGGAAGGAAGCATGGGAGGAGGAGGAGAGATAAGTCAGGGAAAAGTAGGTCAGACTCCCACTCCAGGTAGCGTCAAGTGGAGGGAGCTGCTGGTGTGAGCTTCGGGATCCCCTCTGCTACCTTCACACACTGCTCAGCCTCCAGGCAGGTCTACCCATGTTGGGGAGCCCACTGGCTCACAAGGCTGACAAGGCACTTTCTCCTTGGACTGCCCCCACACAGCCTCACTTAACTCTCAGGGGATGTGGCCTACTCCCCTAATTTAATCAACTGCAGTTCTCATAGTCCTGTGCCTTGTTCCAAACAGCCAGAACGCGTGAAAAGTATTATCGTAAGGGTTCGCAGTCTATTTTTGTTTTACTGATACAGATGATGACTTTACAGAAACCAAACTACCAAACATTTCCAGACCTCTTTTTCACAGAGCAACATGCTTAATGAGAAACTTGGAGATTCACAAAATGTTGGGGACTAATAATACGGTCCTGAGGATCCTCTAAGTATCAGCATTTATTTATAATCTTGTGAAACTGATTTGCTACGATATAAAGTTTTATCTGGTATTATAAAGCAAAGGTTTCTGCACTTAACCAGTCTTAAGACATATTAGACTAAATGGGTTTCTGGACTGCAGGACTTCTCAGAGCCTGATGCGGCATGATGTGGCCTGTACGGCACTCCGAGCTGACCTAGAATGTGTCTTCACCTTCTCTGAATAGGGAATTCCTATTGATTAAACCATCACCCGCCCCTCTGTCCAAGCCACACTCTGAGAAAAGCTGGTGTGACTTCTGTCACTTTTATCAAATCACTGAAATGCTGAGTCTCAGCTACTTCCCCCACAATCCTTTGCGGTAGGTGAAGACAGAAGAGGTGTAATTTTGTCCCCCATGAGCAGCTGTGCAGAAGGCGCGGCACTCCGCTGGTCTTCCTGTGAGACGCCCACGAGCCGGAGAGGATCCCATGTTTACAGCCCCAGCTACAGCTAAATGTCAGTCCCTAAGATGTTTCCTACCGACTCTCCTAATCTTTGACAAAGTAAAGAAAACCGCTTTTAACCTGACTGACGGAGCCCACGCCTGGGACAGGAGGGATGAGCCCTCCTGCTCTGTGCAACACTCTCCTAGAGACAAGGACAGCACACAGCTGCACTTCCTCCAGTCAGTAATGGAGGAAACTAAGGAAAGAAATGCCACTTGTGGGTCATATATCTCAGGCCACAGCTACAATAGCAGGCTCACCCCGTCATTTCTGAGAATCATGGGGGCTTAAGTGGATCTACTCAAGAAGAGTCAGCATTCTGGGAACTCAGGCCAGGCTTCAATGGGAGATGTGCCCCCCACAGATGTTCAGACTGTCCTGAGGCCAGCCAGTCGCTATGAGCTACCAATTCCAACTGTATTCTGTGTATTTTTTCCTGGGAGAGATAAGAGAGAGAGAGAGAGAGGAGAGAGAGAGAGAGAGAGAGAGAGAGAGAGA
>NW_008342543.1:1665592-1677306 GCF_000622305.1 Nannospalax galili
CAATTGGTGCGGTGCAGTTCTTCCCCAGACAATAGAACTCTTATGCACAGAAAATAGAAAAAGCAAAAGAACATCAGGGCTCCTTGGCTAATCCACTGGGTCTTAGGCATCTGCTGCCTGGGGTGCCTGGAACATTGCCTTCTGCATAGACTCAAGGCCCTGTTCCGAAGTACACAGAGTATATTTACGGTATTGTAACAGGCTTTATAAAGTGAGGTAATTTACTGAGAAGGAATTGCTCACGTTTGTTAGAAAACTGAGCATATATATTCAAATAGTAATAATACAGAACATCCCAGGACACTCACCATGCCGGGCTTTGTGCTCAGGCCATGACTGCTTGCCTTCCCTCCACCTAAGGAGGTAGACGTGCCTTACCAAAGATGAGAAGACCGAGGCACAAAGAGACTCAGCCACTTCCCCAAGGCCCAACAGCAGGAAAGGACAGTGCTGGGACCCCACCTTGGAGATCTGGACCCCCAGGATGCTGCTCTTGAATATTCATGTTCTATTATCAGTAAAAAAGTACAAATTAGACAGACATCTAGAAATCTAGCCTACACTGATGTACAACACTGCCCCTTGGAGCTAAATGGGGGCACTCTGGTGCTTCGTGCTGGTGGTGGGCCTGGACATCCATGCAGCAGACAGCCAAGGTCAAAAGGTCCCGGATAGTACATGGAGCAATCTCTGTGTGCAAGACAGAATCAGAGAGAGTACCACTTACCTCTCTCTAAGTGAGGATCAGATGCTATCAGGAAGGGCTCCAGAAAAAGGAGAATTGAAAAGACAGAGTTGATCTCCTAAGTGACATAAGAGGCTCCTACCCTGGGACTTTAGTGAAGGCAGTATCTATGTGGTGGACTGACCCTATGAGAGTTTCGGTGACCTTGACCCAGTATCTGTACCTTTGTGTAATCCTCTGCAGAGATAAAGCAGCACACGGGGCAGTCCGGTTTCTAGCTTGTTTGCTGTCTCTTGCCAGCTCTGGTTAAATTAAAAGCTGATACCCTGTTGTAAGCCATGCTATATAAAAGAACTGGGGATATTTGGGAACAACAAGTCTCTCTTAACTGAATCCTGACAACAACCATGTGAGTGAACTTGGAAGTGCATCTTCTTCAAGAAAGCTGCAACTAAAACAGCACCTTAAAAGCAGATGGGGCCAGATCATCCCACTAAACCGTAGCCAAATCTTTAACCATCGATGTCCACTGTTTTAAGCTGCTAACCTTAGGGATATTTTGTTCAGCTACAAAGATAATTAGCACAGAGCATATCAGATATTTTTGAGAGACAATTTCAGATCCCTGTGGCCTCACCTTGCTCTGTTCCCGTCTTCAAATTGAGCAGTTATTAACCCCCAGCCCTCTCATGAATACACAGGCTGATCCTGTCTTGCCTTGATCTTACTCCACACCTCTCTCCTCTAGCCTGCTTGGCTCTCACATATGTCCATTTTGCGGAAGAGTCAAATTGTGGAGCAAATATTTGACCAAAGGGAGAAAGAAAGAATACACAACGTCCTCCTCCTTCCACATGGAATTCCTGTCCAGAGATACATGTCACACTGCTTATCAGGTCAGCTGCCCCTGGTACTGGTAGAAGTGTGCACCCATGACCAGAGGCAGCCTCCACTGGGAGGTGCCTACATTGGCTCTTTCTCCACCAGTTTTCTATTCCTCGACACCTGCTCTAGTTCCCTAGAAAATAATCCCTTAGGATTATGTTTGTGTAATGCTTCATCTCAGTATCTCAGACGCTTACCTCTAGGTAATCAACGGGCTAGTAAGGACATGCCTATTACATCACTCTCAGTCAATGGGGAAGATCCGGCCCCTGCTGTTTGATGGCTACTACGCTGGTGTCTACTTCAGTCTGAAAGTCTATAACTGCATATACGCTACTGTTGCTTTATTCTTACTGCTTCTAACCTCCATCCTGGCACACGGCAAAACAGAAACACAGAGAAGTTGCTCAGTGAACAAGTTTTGGAGCACATTAACAAAATCTCTTTCTCGTTCTCTCTCCCTCTCTCTCTCCAGCTACCTATCTTTCTATCTAGCTGTGTGTATATGTGTGTGTGTTTATCTCCACACACCCAACATACACACATCTGTAACTTTTCCTATCACTCCTTTGTTTGACTTTAATGCTATACTGATATTTTCTAACTCAGATTCCCCCCATCTCACCATCTGTTTTATGTTTCTAAGTATTTGGTTATCTGTTCCCTTGGCTTAAATAGCTTCCCACCTTCTGGTTAATTCTCATGTATATTTACTTATCTACTTTGAGGGGCATCCTATCTAGTTATGGAGGAAATCTTCCCTACAGAATGTCCTCTTTTCATTTAAATGTCCATTGTCTCAGATTTCTGGAGGAGCTTAAACATAGGAATGCCTTAAATTATGCATTTTACTTAAAAACACTAAACTCTTGTTCTCTACACATTGGGCAGTTGTGAGTTTCTGTGTTAATCACCATCTGCCACATAAGGAAACCTCTCTGCTGAGAGTTGAAAGATGCATTCACATTATATGTAGAGGTTGCACTGAAAATATGTTACTTAGAGCTAAGTGTCTCTCAGACACTCAGACACTTACTCTCTGCATTTGACCAGTTGTGGCACTCTGTGTTAGTCCCCATCTGTTGCAAAAAGAAGCGTCTTTCATGAGTGGTGAGAGGTGCTCTTGTCTGTAAATATGAGGATGCATATTTAGAATATAGTAAGTAGTTGCACTGATCTAGGGATATGACAAAAGTAGGTTGTTCTCTAGGACCTGTGACCTTTGAGCCATGTGTATTTGACTGTGTTTACAGTTCCGTACATGCCATCTCCCACTGAATGAGCCTTAATTATAATTGGATAGGAGCCTAGGTCTGGATATAGCTCAGTAGTGGCAAAGCTCTCACCTAACATGTACAAGGTCCTGGGTTCAATCCTTATTAGTGGCTGCAAAAAAATCTGATGAAACTTAAGGGTGCTGCCAAGGTCCGGAGTCACACTCTCCCAATCTTCATGCCCATCTTTATTCTTCCTTTATAATTCCGAGAAGTTGACTTCAAAATGCAAAGGAAAACGAGAAGCAACTCTGGGCTCAGTTGCTTTTGCCTTTTTCCGGAGGTTAGCCTGGGAATGAGGACTGCGTACAGATACGTGGCTGCGTTTTTGTATTATGGATCACTGAGCTATGGCACCATGAGCACAGCATCTTCCCAGCATCCCTGCAGCCCAGAACAGGTGTGCAAGAAGTAACTGCTCTCCTCCCCTGATGTGGAACTGACCCTGACCTTCCCACAAAGCTCTCCCAAACCCAAGTTCAGCCTCTGGCAGTGACAATGATGAAAAACTTAATCATATAATCTTTGCCCAGGAGGGAATTTTCCAGGCCAGCTTTCTCAATTTAGAGTTTAGGAACGGAGAGCCAGGGAGAGAAACAGCAGCCTTGGACAAAAAACTGTAACAGCCACTGTGAGTTAAGACTAGGGATCTGCTGGCTTCATGCCACTCCTCCTTATACCTCCTGGGGGTCCTTGCCAAGGAAGAGCACTGGGCATCACTTTCCAGATTAGGAGTGATTTGAAGTGGGTGAAGTCAAAAGAACCAGAGATACTTTATTAGCATGGAGTGCCATTCCATGGTCTGCGGCTTCCAGAGCAAGCCTGCTATTCTCCAGAGTCCCAAAATGAACGGCAGTGAAATATTCACTTTTTTTGCCCTAACCCTGTACATCCCTGAGATCCCATCTCCTGAAGCAAAGCTTTATATTATTACCTCTTATCAAATATTTCCACTGACTCTACCATCCAGAAACTGAAGCCTAATTTTCTAGTGGGCATGGTAGGCCCTCCTGCCTGGTCTCAATGAACTCCCCCAGGCTCCCCTCCTTTCCTCTGACCTAGCCATATTTGGTCTTCAACCTTTAGCCCAAGCTGTAACGCTATCTCCTCAAGTTGAGCACAGCTTGTAAGATGTAGGATGGATGTGCCACTTCCCTTCTTCACCCTTTGTGATTCTGGAGTAGATGAGGAAGAGGAGTATAGAAGACTAGTAAAGAGGTGAGACTAGAGGTTGGACTTAATTCAACCAGACCTGCCATATACTAGTGCTGTGAGCCTTGGAAATTTCCCCAGGACCTTGAAACTTTAATTTGCAAAATGAAGTTCACCTCCTAGTGACCCACTGAACGCTCGCTACCTCTAACATAACAGGGAAACTGGCCCTCCGTGTTCTAGTCTATGCACTCTAACAGTAAGCATGGCTGTAGGTGACCTTGATACTCACAGATCGGTTATGAATTACCAGTGCCTGTCAGATGATCTTTTGTATACTGGAGATAGTGAGCTGAAAATAAAACACAGTTCTGTCCTCCGTATGACTAGTTAATGTTTGCAGAGACAGACATGTAGATCTCATGATCTTTAATGCCATTTTAGTTTCATTTCTGTTGCTGTCATAAAACTTTCCAACCAAAAGCAGCTTAAGGGAGAAAGCCTTTACTTGGCTTACAATTCTATGTTACAGTCAGAGGCAGGCCCTTGAAAGGACTAGTCACATCATAACTACAGTCAGATGGAGAGATGTGAATGGACCCAACCCTGCCTGCCTGCTTGCTTATTGCTATCAGACACAGTTTTCAACTCTTACACAGGCCATGACCCAGGTCATGAAAATGACACCATCCACATTCACGGTAGGGTCTCCCATCTCAGTCACCATCAAGGCAGTCCCCCACAGACACACCCATAGGCCAATCCGATCTACATAGTTTCTTATTAAGACTCTCTTCCTGAGGCTGGAGAGATGGCTCCGCGGTTAAGAGCACTGGCTGCTCTTTCAGAAGACCCAGGTTTGAATTCCAGTGCCTACCTGGCAGCTAACAACCACTCATAACTCCAGCTCCAGGGAAATTCAACTCCTTCTTCTGAACTTCACTGCACAACATGAGTGTACTTACACACATGCAGGCAATACACTCGTACACATAAAATAATAGATACAGTATGAAAAAGATTCCCTTCCCAAGCAATGCTGTGGGCAGTTAAAGCTAACCAGCACAAACACCTCTTTAGACTCGACCCCATTTACCTGCACAAAATGCTACTTTTTAAAGTTCTGCCTTTGATGAAATAATTTCTTTATGAAAGTACTATACTAGTTTTTTATGCATTATTTCAGTAAATTTTTATAGCTTCTTACATGCTCTCATTAGAAAATTATGACCCTATTAGATTAAATGACTTTGTCAGAAATCATCAGGCAAGAAGCAGTGGCAGTGGAATTCACACTGAGGTGCACCAGATCCCAACCCTCCCCTCACTTTAGCAGCCTGACTTTGTGCATGATTAGTCATTACATTAATTGACATAGTAACAGGTGAGATATAAAAAGTGGGGAGTATTTAGCATTTTACTTCAGAAGTTCTTTCTGAATTTAGAACCCATGGATCTTCTGAACCACAAATCATACCGAACTTTGTGAATTTCTCAGGTGGATTTTGTGGTAAACTCACAATGCACTCCTACTCAAATACCATCTTCTTTTCTACTGATTTACATTTCAAAACAAAATATGTCTGTCACAAAAGTGTCCCAAAGTTGTATCGGGCCAATAACTTTGTAACAATACATTTCACTAATTTCAAAACTATATCCTTCAAATGTTACTATTGGTAATAAGAGCCAACATCAAATGACTACTCAATACAATGGTTTTAAAGAGCATTCCACAGAATTTCAGCTGTGTGGACACACCTGACCCTCACAGGGGTCTTCACGATAAGTAGGTGAGATTTTTCCAGTAGTACAGATGGGAAAGACTCAGACCAAAATTCAAACAGGACCAATGAGAGGCAGAACTGGATCCCAAAGGACATATGTTGTAGGTACTATATTTCAACCACAAGCACTTACTTGAAAACATCAAGTACCACTGGCTAGAAGATTAGTGTCACTAGGAGCAGGGCTCTTCACCAGCAAGAGGTGGGTGTGGAGCAAGTGGGGGCAGGGCATGTTCTGTTATCTGTAAAGCCATCCAGAGATAATGTAGGTGGAGCCCTTGACGGTGTACTCTCCAGAGGGGCCGTATTAGAATGCCAATTGTTCAACCTCATCAAACATTCCATTTGGAATTGTTCTTGCACAATAGGGACTGAAGTGTGGGCTCAACCTCAGTCAAAGTCTTCAGAGAAGTCAGAAAAGACACTCAACTCAGAGGGACCCAGCTCTCCCTCCTGGCTTCATCCCTTCCTCAGTGTGGATGGTGGCTTTTGTTCAAGCAATTGTTCACCAGCTGCTTGGTCACCAGGTGCTGTCCTGGGTGCTGAAGCCACAAAAGGGAAGGAGGCTTCATGTGCAACCATCAAGTTCACAGAAACTGGAGGGTGTTAGACTACAGCAAGAGCAGTGAGAATGAAACCTAGGCCTCAAGTCACACAGCCAGATATGGTGCCAAATCCTAAGAGTTACAGGAATAAAATATTCAACCCCATTTGTTTTCTGGCAAATGCAAATTAAAATTTAAAATGTCATTTCAAGTTGACAAGATTGGTTAATTAAAAATATGGCAATATAGGAGTCCTATCCAGACGCACACACTCCGCAGTCTCTTATCCTCTAATCCTTGGCCATTTGTGTCCTTCTGTGTGCATCACACTCTGTCGTATAAGGAAGCTTCACTTGTGAGTGTTGAGGGATGTATTAGTATTCTCTATATTAAACCTCACCCTCCCACGGCTCAGGGACCATTGCAGAAGAAGGAGAAGAAATATTGTAAGAGTTAGGGTTTGTACATGAACGTAAGGAAAAAGAGGTTTTCGGGCCTCTTGGAACTTGATCATGTGAACTTGCAACTCTTATCCTCTAATCCTTGGCCATTTCCTTCTGTGTGCATCACACTCTGTCGTATAAGGAAGCTTCACTTGTGAGAGTTGAGGGATGTATTAGTATTCTCTGTATTAAACCTCACCCTCCCACGGCTCAGGGACCATTGCAGAAGAAGGGGAAGAAATATTTTAAGAGTTAGGGTTTGCACATGAACATAAGGAAAAAGAGGTTTTCGGGCCTCTTGGAACTTGATCATGTGAACTTGCAACAGTGGTGACAGCATGCACAAGACCCATGCTGACTCAATTAGATGAGAACCCAGTGAGAACTGGGGAGCAGGCCCCAGCCTTAGCTGAGGAACTGTTGGCAGTTGGTCATAGCAGCGTTGGGGAGAGTTGACCCTCTTTGAGGGTTGGATGGGCTGGATGGGCTACAGTGGAGAGACTTGTACTGAGGGACATCTGGGTACAGATGCTTGACCAGATGGCCTTGGCATGTGTAACAGGGTACATGAAATTCAGTGGGGGGTGTGGATGGAGATGGTGTCTAAATTTGATTGAGATCTATTCTGTGAAATGCACTAAAGCTAATAAATTTTTACACAAAAATAAAAATATGGCAGGAACAAGTGTATGTGTGGGTAGGAACCCACTGAAACTTAGGGGCTTCCAGTGTGAACTGGTGCGGCCACTTTGAGGAAAGTATTTAGCAGTGTCTTCTAAAGCTTCAGTATATACACCCTGTTGAACGACTGATCAATTCATAGCGCTGGGTGCGTCCACCTATGTACTGAAAGACACGTATAAGACTCCCAGTATCGACTTCTATAATGTCACAGTACTGGAAGTTACAAAAATCTCATCAAAATGGATAAATTGCAGTATACATATGCTTTGAAAATAATCTCGCAGAGAATGAGGCACTTGTGCATAGTAGTATGCATGGATTTCAAAATAATGTTTGAACAAAGTAAAAATCCACACATGGAAGAATTTATGCTTTCTGACTCCATTTGTATCTATCTATTTGAAACCAGGTAAAACTAGTGTGTGCTGTTAAGAGCCAGGGGAGCAACTACCTTTGCTGAGTGAGCATGCCTGGAAAGGACCAAGGTGAGGCTCCTGGGATGTGGGTGGCTTTCTGCAACTTGATCTGGGAGCTGATTAAACTGGTTGTTTGTGTCCAGGAAACTTCGTCAAGATTATATACATGTTTGTGCATTTCGTTTCCTTTCGCATGTTTTGAGACAGGACCTCACTCTGTAGCCCAGACTGGCCTGGAACTTGCTATTTGCTCAGATAAACCACAAACGTGTGGCAGTCTGCCTTCCCCATCTTTCCAAGTTCTAGGGTAACAGGGATGTACCATTGTGCCCAGCTCATGAAAATGCATTTCATTATAATAATTATTGCAATAAAACTAGTTTCTTCCATTGCACTAATATTTTAAGGGGTGTTTGACTTGATTTCTAAATCTTTTTTTATTTTTGATCAATCTATATATTAAAGGTAATATGTAAATTTATCAAGATCTGAATCTCTAAAGCTGATAGAGGGAAAATAATTTAAGATATCAGTATAGGCAAGCACTTTCCAAGTAGGACTTTGTTCAGGAAATATTGCCAACAATTGCCAAATGACATTTCACGAAAGACGAGGACTTCTACACAGCATAGGAAACAATTAGGTAAAGAGAAATCTGGTAAGTGAGAAAAATCTTTAATCTTTTCTAGATGTTCATGTGACAGAGGATTAATATCTAGCATATACAAAGCACTAAATAAACAATAAACTTAAGCACCCAAACCCCTAAACAATCAGTAAATGGGCTAATGAAATGATGATTTACAAATGACCAATAAACATGAAAGAAAAAATCTTCAGTATCACCAACCATCAGAGAAATGTGAAGAAAAACTAACCTGAGTTCCCATCACACCCCAGTCAGAATGGGAATAATCGAGAGGATCATAGATGCTGGCAAAGTTGCGGACAGAAGAGACCTTTCCACTCCTGGCTACCTGTGACATTCAACCTTGCCAGTTTCCTAGGGCATGAGATCAAGTTGTTTACAAAGCACAGTTCTGTCCTGTGTTACTCATAGGCGACAGGGAAACAAATTACACAGAATGGAAGGCATCCTAGCCCAGGGAACAGATAGTGCCACAGTCACTCATTTCTACACCCCTCAGTCAGAGGGTCCCTTATGCTTCATACTCTTAACCTACCAATCTGTCCAAAACACCTACTTTCTCCAAGTCTATGACACATCCAACCCCGCTATACTTTATTACTCCAAGAGCTATAACATCACCACCATAAGAGACTTTCATCAATTAGATGTCAACCATGTGTCAAGCTCTAGGATAAATTTCTCCAAGTCTATGACACATCCAACCCCGCTATACTTTATTTCTCCAAGAGCTATAACATCACCACCGTAAGAGACTTTCATCAATTAGATGTCAACCATGTGTCAAGCTCTAGGATAAATGTTTTTACATGAACTTGTGATCCCACTATTCCTGAAACAATATGGCTATAGTATTGATTTTGTGATAGGCAAATGAGGAAACACTAGTACGAACCATGGTAATTTGTCATCAGCGTCTTATTTTCTAAACAAAAGTTCCAATTGACTGAGTCCTAAATCCATCGACATACTTGGGAATTGGATGACTTGGGACTGAAATTCAGGACTGGAAGACTTCAGTGCTGCCCCCAACCACTTTAGCTTGCCACTGTCTCCTGAAATCATGGGCTTTCAGCATGGTACACACAAACTGTCCATTTGCAGTGAGGCAAGGGGAACTAAGGCAGAGCACTATGTCAGTACCTGGGTATACCCAGTGTATGATATTATAGGAATCATAAGATAGCAGTGTGTGACTTCAGGGTAGCATGTGAAAGCACCAACTCATCTGCTTGTACAGGCCAGCAATGTGCTCAAAGACATGTAAAAATAGCAGGAAATGAGTTTAGACCCCACTGACTCTTAATCCTTTTATGCCACAAAACCCACTTACTTAAAGTCCAGATGTATGCTTCAGTAAGGAGCATGCCAGTCCCATAACACAGAGCCACTGAGGGCGTAATTTGCTTTTAAAACTGTTATTAATTTCAAACTTACATTTTAGTCTTGCTGGGTTTTGGGTACAGTTTTCAAAACCTAATTTAAATATCCTGTTGTCTGAGACATTTTCTTGGACCTTACAGCCACTTTCATTCAACAAGCTAAGGACCTACTGTGTGAGAGGAAGTGGGAAGGCACCGGGGATCCAGTGGTGAATGAAAACTTAGGCTCTTTGCTCTTCTCTAGCTTACAACATGGGGAGCAAAGTGCATGCATCGCTTGCAAATGCAATTTCCAGCTGTGGTAAATGCTTTGAATAAGAAGTACAGGGGCTTTAAAAAAGTATAATGGGGTGTTAGAACTGGCTGTGTAGGTCAGAGAAGGCTGCCTAGTGCTCAGGCATAGTTAATTAGCCTGGCACTATCTGTGCCCTGGGCTAGGACTCCTTCCATTTTGTATAATTCATTTCTCTATAGCCTATGAGTAACATAAGGAAGAGCCCTGTTTTATCACCACCCTGATGATAAAGGGTGACTGTCATAGGCAGCCAATAGATCTCCCTTGAATCGACTTTTATGATCATCCCTTTTATTACTGAGGTCCTGTGGCTGCCGCTACTATTGGAGAAAGACACTGGGGATCTCTGCGTGAATGCCAGGCTCACATGATGATCTCCCCTGTGTTTCTTCCCAGTGCCTCAAGAACAAAAATGACCATTTATTGATGACAGGAGAGGAGTAAGCTGAGAGCCTCTAGCTGCTTCCCTGCAAGGCCAATTTGCTCAAAGTCCCTTCTCCAGGTCTTTGATGGCATTTTCAAAAGCTTCAGCTTCTGCTGAAGACTGCAAATTCAGTTTGATGGTTATGTTTGCATTAAGCCTGGTTAAACCACCAGCTTTCAAGCAGGGGAGCAGAGACTATCGGTCCAGAGCAGAGACACATAGGCTGTCTTGGCAAAAGAGAACTGCTCCTCAGAGCTTTGACTGTTAGCACCTCTTCTTGTTGTTGTTTTTGCTGTTACTTGTGTTTGCTTGATTGATTGCGGGAGTAGGTTTTGTTTGTTTGTGTTTGTTTGTTTGTTTGTTTCCCACCTGGGAAAGGCCCCTTTAAGAAACCAAGCCAAACCTCAAGAGGCAAGAGCCTGAGGAGATCCTTGATCTGAAGCTTCAGAAGGTAACTTCTAGGTGTTGCAGTGAGAGACGCCAAACTGAAGTTCTGAAATTCTGGTCCCAAGTGCTCTCTCTCTCTCTCTCTCTCTCTCTCTCTCCTAAAATGCCACTCCTCCAATCACCACAGCTATTTGGATAAGGATCTGGAATCATGAAATGTCAGCCAAGGTGGAATCTTGAACATAAGTAAATACAACCTAGAATAAAAATTTAGTGTGAATTTCTCATCTGGTTTGGCACCTCATGCCCTTACCTCTTTTCCAGTCCCTCTTCCTTCGACCCTTCAAGACAACTGGCTCTGAGATGAGCTAATGCTCCTTCACCACCACCTTCCTGAACTCAGGCTGATTCTATCACCATGTGATATTTGCCCCTGTCTGGGGATTAGCTTCCATGAGCTGTGGCAAGCAATTCTACCCAAGCTCTGAAGGACGGTATTTAGTATCCACACCATGTCTACGGATGCATACACTCACAACTCAGTGGCTTAAAGCAGCAACTCTTTGAGTCTTCCCAATATTGGAAAACTAAAACACTTAAGAACTCAATGAATGGGGTGACTCCAGGTCTAGCCTGGGGACCCAAGCTGTGGCTGCTCTCAACATGAACTCTTACTGTTGCGGGGCAGCCAGAGTTCCAGATGGCA
>NW_008342543.1:1679926-1682038 GCF_000622305.1 Nannospalax galili
GAAATCAGAACATGATGCACAACTTGATGGACACAAATTACAACAGAAAAGTAGTGACTCTGTCTGGGCTTAGATCGAATAAGGTTGTCTGTAACAAAAATATACCCAATGCTTGTATGAATTTCATAAAAATGGCATCCTTGTTTCTGCTGGTCTGATCATTTGGAAAATGATAGTATCTGTAAATGCAAATTTCAAAGTAGTGACTCTGTCTGGGCTTAGATCGAATAAGTTTGTCTGTAACAAAAATATACCCAATGCTTGTATGAATTTCTGCTGGTCTGATCATTTGGAAAATGATAGTATCTGTAAATGCAAATTTGCCATTCACATGGACACTTTGAACCCTTGATCTTAGCCCAAAGGCCTAGAAATTATATGAAATCCCTATATAGAAAGGCCCACATAGGAGGATGTATTCATCTTAGGCTGATTTGGTCCATTGAATCCGACTAGCATGTGACTTTTAAAGAGGGAGAGGATGCTAGGACTAGCCACTGGAGTTAAATGAACTGATGACATGTCTATGGGTTGTGTAACCTTAAGCAATCTTTATCCTTCTTATATCTATAAAAGGAACATGAGGCTTTATCACCGAGGGATGTTCTGAGATTAAAATTTGGCAATGTCTTTACTACAGTGACAGCCACATTACATCCTTAGGGGCCAAGTTCCCTTGTCTTGCTTCTTGATCCTCCGAATGCTGCTCTCATATTGGTAATTAGGATAGAACATGGACAACATACAGTAAATAATGTCCAAATGCCTTGGCTGATTTTTCCAGCCCCCGACCACCCTGTGTTCTGACTTCCACTAGCAGTCTGGCTTCATCCTTTCTCATTCCATTGTCAAATTCGCTCTCCAAGTCTCCAGGTCTGTGATGTGCTTCTATTTCTGGTAGGGATGTGATATTGTCTGGGAGTGTAGAAGGGAGATGGGAAAAGCTATGCAGTTGGTAGAGAAAAGTACAGATAGCTATCCTCGTACAAGCTTGGATCGCCTCCCCAGCTCTGGCACGTTCTAGGGCCAGACATGTGGCAAGCTACTCAACTTTGAACCTAAGTTTCCTGGGCTGTAAAATGAAGACAAAACTAATACTAATCCCCAACTTCCTTGAACCTAAGTTTCCTGGGCTGTAAAATGAAGACAAAACTAATACTAATCCTAAAGGAGTTACAGAACTGACTCAGTGGTTAAGAGCAGTGGTTGTTCTTGAAGAGGACCTGAGTTTGATTAACAGCATCCACATGGTGGCCAACAACTGGGTGTAACTACAGTTCTGAGGAATCCAACACCCTCCTCTGATTTCTGTGGGCACTGCACGACATGGGTGAACTTACATACATAAATAATAAATAAATTTTAAAAATACCACAGTAGTGTGAATGGAAAATAGGATCTGTTTTGAGGTACCATTGTGAGGAAATAACGCTCTATTGTAAGCCAAGTGCCAGGGGAGCATAGGACTGCCTGCAGCCACTGAACACATAGTATTGTAAATGAGCTTTTCATGAACACCAGTGAATCAGAAAATTATCATTATCATTCTGAAGACTGATGAGCTTTGGCAATGTGATTTCTGTGCTAATGCAGAATTCACCTGTTCTTAGACTGTCTCTGATTAGTCAAAGGTCTGATTTGTGCTTCAATTTGTTCACCTGTAAAAACACCCCCAAGTATAAAAACAGTCACCTTCTTTGTCTAGGAAACCTGTTCATTTTAATTAACCTAAAAGGTTTCTAGCAATTCATGTTGATAAAGCACTCTGACACCCTAAGAATAAGAGGCAATTTATATGTGAAGTTTTATGAGAACAGCATTTTTCTTGTTATTTCTCAAGGGGCTCTTGAGAAATGTGGACCTTCTAGAATCATAAGCCCCTCATCAGGAGAAGACAGCATGCTGCCCACCTGAGGTTCTCAGTGAGTCCCTGAGAGGTTTTGGAACTCTGCTTCAGCAAAATCAGGGGCAGATTTGTACATTATAAGTGAAAGAGGATTAAGTGGGGGTGGAATTTGAGCCCCTTCAAATACCAGCTAAATGTAACTCCTTCCAAATCTACACATCAAGTGTTTGGGTGTAATTCTGACAGCTATCACAGAACCCAGAGAA
>NW_008342543.1:1683629-1686839 GCF_000622305.1 Nannospalax galili
GCACTAACAAAGGTTCCCATCAATTTAGTGATTTCATGACTTATAAAAGGTTTATCACTGTGTGAAGAATGAAGAAAAGGTTACAGCATGACAGCAGTTTCCACGTGCGTTCCTATAGTTGTCACTACAACAAACAGGGCCACACACAACAGCAGCGATGAACAACAAACCACAGCTCCAACTGGATGACTATCATAAAATAGTGTCCACAACAGCCATGGAATCCAGGATGCAATTCAAAATTCTTCAGCATGAGAAGAAATATGAAATTGGGACATAGTCTTTAAAAAGAAAAATTGGGCTTGCTTCCCTCAGCATGCATTACCCACAAGCCTCTCTCCAGCCCACAGGCCTCTCTCCAACCCATAGGCCTCTCTCTAACCCGCAAGCTTTTCTCAGGGGTAAGTTGATCAGGCCCTTCATGCCTTGACTCCCATCTCCCCCTGTCCCATTCCTTGTCTTAGTGCCCCAGACACCTGGGGAACTACCACTGCTTCCTGATCCTTTGCATCCAGGCCAACCCAGTACCTTCTCAGTTCCCCAGGAGCACTGCTTCTGGGCCTGGCCCCGCCCTCACCTCCCTCTACTTCCATGGGCGGCACCCCCCACCAGCTTCTTTCCTGGATGCCAAGGCTGAAGTTTCCTCTTCTGGTCCTTTGCAGCCACACAAACCCAGATACTCAGTGCAGTCCGCATGAGCCCTTGGGGCTGCTTCCCACCCCCATCTCCCATTGCATCTCTGGGTGGCACGGCCAGCAGCGGCCCTAGACCAGCATCTTTCCTGGGCCTGGCTCCCAGGCCAGTCCAATCCCCAAATTCCTGAGGCCAAAATCTTTCCTGGAGGGATCCAGACCTTAGGAGAAAGGCTGAGAGCATCTGATCCTCATCTGACTTGAGCCTCTGTGGGACCTCCTGAAGACATAAGCAACCTGGCCACTCCAATATTAAATCAAAAGAGAGAACCTGAAGCTAAAAGGAACCAGCTTTTCATGCCAAGCAAGTACACATAAAGTTTACAAAAAGAAGCAGACCTGAACTTGAAGGCCTGAGACTCACACAAGAATCAGAAACTACAAAAGAAATCCACGTCGAAAAACAGTAACATGAAAAACCGAAATAACATATCCCCACCAAATACCAACAGTCCTCTAGGGGAGTACAATGAGAATGCCCTAGAGATAATACAGGACATGGAACTCGAAAGAACAATTACAAACATGATAAAAGAATTCAGTGAATTTAAAGAACACACAAATAAAGAAATAAAAGAACTGAAAGGTTATAGGGATAAACTTCAGAATGAATTCAGAAAAAAAGAGATATAGAAGAATACTCAGGCTGAAATGAAGAAGGAAGTGAAACACTCACTAAGCCAATTAGAAACCACAGGAGAAAGCAAGCCAATTAGAAACGACAGGAGAAAGCCTCATCAATAGGATGAACGAAATGGAAAACAGAGTATGAAGACTGGAAGATAAAGTGGATGAACCAGATCACTCAAGCAAAGATTATTAAAAATTTAAGAAATCACAAGAATGGAATATGCAGGGATTGTGTGACACCATAAAAAGAGCAAACTTACAAGTCATAGGCATACAGGAAGGAGAAGAATGCCAAGATAATGGGACAGACCAGATCTTCAACAGAATCATGGAAGAAAATCTCCCAAAATTAAAGAAAGACATGCCCATACAAATACAAGAAGCATATAGAACACCAAAGAGACAGGACCAAAAAAAATACTCTTCACAGCACATCATAGTTAAAACACTAAACGTACAGAACAAAGAGACAATACTGAAAGCTGCAAAAGAGAAACAACAAGTCGCATACAAAGGAAAACCCATTAGGATCACAGCTGACTTTTCAGTGCAAACTATGAAAGCCAGAAGAGCCTGGACCAAACCATTCCAAGTTCTAAATGACCACAGATGTCATCCCAGATTACTATACCCAGCCAAAACATCTATTATTGTCGAAGGGGAAAGAAAAATCTTCCACAACACAAATAGGCTGAAGGAGTTCATGTCCACAAAACCAGGCCCTCAGAGAGTTCTGGAAGCAATGCAAAGAGCTGAAGAAAGGAATGACTATACCCAAGGGGTTGTGGAAAGAAATTCAAGGAAGGCATAACTGTGGAAAAGTACAGCTATATCACGAATGTAAACAGAAATAAAAATGACAGGATATAATACTCATCTTTCATTAATAACTTTAAATATTAACAGACTGAACTCCCCAGTCAAAAGACACAGACTAGGTGAATGGAGTAAGAAACAAAACCCATCTTTTTGTTGTCTGCAAGAAATTCATCTCGATTTCAAGGACAAGACACTATCTTAAAGTGAAAAAAATATACCAAGCAAATGGCACTAGGAAAAAAGCAGGCGTAGCAATCCTAATATCTGACAAAATAGACTTTAAACTGAAACTAACCAGAAAAGACAAAGAGGGCTATTTCATTTTGATCAAAGGAACAATCAATCAAGAAGATATTACAATCATGAACATATATTCACCAAACTCTGGTGCACCCAACTTCATAAAAAAATACTACAGGACTTTAAGACCCAGATTAATCCCAACTCATTAATAGTAGGGGATTTCAATAACCCACAGTCTCCATTAGATAGGTCAACAGGGCAGACAGTTAACAGAGAGACATCTGAATCAAACCATACCATATATCAAATGGACTTAACAGACATCTCCCAAGTATTACATCCAAGCACCAAAGGACATACTTTCTACTCAGCACCCCATGGAACCTTCTCCCAAATCAACCATATACTGGGGCACAAAGCAAACCTCAACAAATACAAAAAGACTGAAATAATTCCATGCATTCTATCAGACCACAATGCAATAAAGCTTACAATCAACACTGGAAGAAGCCCTAATGACTACATGAACACATGGAGTTTAAACAACACATTTCTGAATGATGAATAGGTCAAAAGAGAAATTAAAAAAGAAATAAAAGTATTCCTGGAACTAAATGAAAAGGAAAATACAACACAACAAAACCTCTGGGACACCCTGAAAGTGGTCCTTAGAGGGAAGTTTATAGCTGTAAGTGCCTACGTCAAAAAATCAGAAAGAAAAAAAATAAATGGCTTAACATTGCAACTAAACACACTTGAAAAGCAACAGCAAACAAAACCCAAACTCAGCAGACAAGAAGAAATAACAAAAATAAGGGGAGAAATT
>NW_008342543.1:1687348-1689404 GCF_000622305.1 Nannospalax galili
ACAACCAAAAAAGAAAACTATAGACCCATATCCTTAATGAACATAGATGCAAAAATTCTGAACAAGGTACTTGCAAACTGCATACAGACCCACATCAAAAAGATCATCCACCATGATAAAGTTGGCTTTATCCCAGAGATATAGGGATAGTTCAATATATGTAAGTCAATAAACGTCATAAATAGTATAAATGGGCTTAAAGGTAAGAACCACATGGTCATCTCAATAGATGCAGAGAAGGCCTTTGACAAAATTCAACATGCATTTATGTTCAAAGTCCTAGAGGGAATTGGACTGGAGGAACATACCTCAACATAATTAAAGCCATGTATAACAAACGCACAGC
Source organism: Nannospalax galili (assembly GCF_000622305.1). Lineage (NCBI taxonomy): Eukaryota > Metazoa > Chordata > Mammalia > Rodentia > Spalacidae > Nannospalax > Nannospalax galili. Next base: position 1,687,695 of record NW_008342543.1, read on the forward strand.
CAACATCATTCTAAATGGAGAAAAACTGGAAGCAGTCACATTGAAATCAGGAACCAGACAAGGCTGTCCAGGATCTCCACTTCTCTTTAACATAGTGTTTGAAACTCTTGCAAGAGCAATAAGACAAGAGCAGGAAATTAAAGGAGTAATAATTGGAAAAGAAGAGATCAAATTATCCCTTTTTGCAGATGATATGATATTATATATAAGAGATGCCAAAAATTCCACCAGAAAACTCCTAGAAATTGTTAACATGTTCAGTAAAGTGGCAGGTTACAAAATTAACTACAAAAGTCTGTAGCCTTTCTATATACCAATAACAAGCAATCAGAGAAAGAGCACATGGGAACACTCCCATTCACAATAGCTGCAAAAAGAAATTAAATATCTCAGAATAAACCTGACCAAAGACATTAAAGAGCTCTACAAAGAAAATTTTAAATCTTTAAAGAAAGAGATTGAGGAAGACATCAGAAGATGGAAGGACCTCCCATGCTCATGGATTGGAAGAATTAATATTGTGAAAATGACCATCCTACCAAAAGTCATTTATAGATTCAATGGAATGCCAATCAAAATCCCCACAACATTTTTCACAGAATTGGAAAAAACCATCCTAAGATTCATACAGAAGCACGAAAGACCTTGGATAGCCAAAACAACCCTGAGCACTAAGAGCAATGCTGGGGGATTACTATACCAGATTTTAAGCCATATTACAGAGCTATAGTCATAAAAACAACATGGTACTGGCACAAAATAGACCCACAGATCAATGGAACAAAATTGAAGACTCAAATATGAGTACATGCAATTTCATCCACGTGATATTTGACAAAGGGGCCAAGAAGATTCACTGGAGGAAAGACAGCATGTTCGGCAAATGGTGTTGGCAAAACTGGGTCACCATCTGTAGAAGAATGAAACTAATCGCCTCTCTTTCACGCTGCCAAAAGTCAATTTCAAATGGATCAAAGACCTCAATGTAAAGCCTGAAACCCTGAAACTGTTAGAAGAAAACATTGGGAAAAACCTACAAGATATAGGTGTAGGAAAGGATTTTCTAATCCGGACATCAATTGCTTAGGAAACAAGGGCAAGAATTAACAAATTAAATTTCATTAAACTGAAAACCTTCTGTACATCAAAGGAGGCAACCAGGGAAGTGATCAGAAAACCCACAGAATGGGAGAAAATCTTCACCAGTGACACATCCGACAGAGATTTAATATCCAGAATATATAACAAACTCAAAAAACAGAGAATCAAGACAAAAGTAACCCAATTAAAAGATGGGCTAAGGAGCTAAACAGAGACTTCTCAAACAAGAAGTAAAGATGGCTATGAAACATTTTAAAAGATGTTTGACATCATTAATAATTAGGGAAATGCAAATTAAAATCACTTTAAGATTTCATCTTAACCCAGTCAGACTGGCTAAGATCAAGAGAACAAATCATAACAAATTTTGGAGAGGATGTGGGGAAAGGGGAACACTCATCCACTGCTGGTGGGGCTTCAAACTGGTTCAACACCTTTGGAAAGCAGTGTGGAGAGCTCTTATAAAACTAAAAATGAACATACCATTTGACCCAGTTATACCACTCCTTGGCATACACCCAAAGACCTCATCCTATTGCAGACACTTGTACATCCATATTTGTTGTTGCTCTTTTCTCAATAGCTAAGGGATGGAAGCAACCTAAGTGT
>NW_008342543.1:1689486-1691184 GCF_000622305.1 Nannospalax galili
TAAGAACATTTATTGAGGACCCTGGTTTGATTTTCAGCACCTACATGGCAGCTAACAACCATCTGTAACTCTAGTTCCAGGAGATCCGACACCCTCTTCTGGCCTCTGTGTGGCATTGAATGCACGTGGTACACTTACAGACATGCAGGCAGAACAGTCATATATATAAAATAAATAGAATATTTTTTAAAGTATGTAAGAACCTGAAAGAGAAGAACAGTAGGAAACAGGCCTTAATAAGGGAGATATGGATAAAAATTGGGTTATTTTAAGGGAGGGGGGACAGAAGGGTATACAAGGAACTTAGGGGGATAAAGGGAAAGAAGGAGATCAATAGAGGTAGGACCATAGGAGAAAGGCATTATTAAAGGAGAAAGGGGGAAAATGGGGGCACCTTAATTGGGAAAACCATGATTGAGGGGTGAGACAATGTGAGAGATAAACAATGCCTAGGTAGTTTTGAAAACCAGAGGGAACCATATTAGTCCTACAACCTACTGACAAATTATACATAGCAGATCAAGAAATATATGTCTAGGTAAGGTTTATCTGAGAACAATTGGTCTTTCCCAAGATTTATCCACATGACACACAGTAATTAAAAGTAGCAGACTGGTGGAACTAATCTTCTTGGCTATTTACAGACATACTTTGAGGCCTATGATAATTTGGTCAGAGGGACGTAAAGGACAGTTTTTGCTCCTTATCCTCCTAGGTCGACTAGTTCCAGGGGACTATGAGCATCTCTCAAAATGTACTGTAATTGTGGTGGGTGACCTGTCCTCTTGATCAAGGAGGTCAAGGAGACCCCACCAGATGGACTTGAAGCAGTGTCCAGTCTACAAAGAGGAGGGTCAACACAGAGGAATCATTTCCTCCATGCTTCCAAGCGAAGTCAATCATGGTTGAGAAGGCCCTTTGACTTATCTTCACATAGGTGGAACTGGTAAAAGAAAGGAGCTAGGGGCTCCTCCCAAGCCCATGTGACTCCTGAGGAACAGATCCTCAAATGACCTTAAAATAAATTGGTTTATCTGGGCCAACTTATTGCCTTAAACACACAAAAGGAAAGTATAACCAAGATTAAAGGGGCCAATATAATTTCTTAAGAGTCCATATGCATAGCTAAAGGCTACATAACAAGCAACAATGCCAGATTGGAGATACCTTCTTTTTAGTTTTTGGCCAGGGTGGCCAAAGGGACTCCCAGATAGTAACCCAGCATAGAACTTGGAAATTAAACAACAAACCCCGATCTTATCTATTGACAACTGATTACTGCTAGATGAGGAACAGCTGACCCTCCTAAAACAAAGACCTTTAGACAGGCTGACTAGATTAATCAGATAGATAAGTAGTGGGGATTGGCTGGGGTGCTGACAACACACCAGACAGTAGCAGGGATATCAGAGTATAAGGGCTCTAGTGGAGCTAGGGAGGCAATGGGAGGGTGCCATGTGGGAAGTGTGTGTATAGTTGAATAACCTGGTTTGGGATGTTCTGTGTGATATACACACAAAAATAATCAACAAATTTTAAAAAATGTATTATATTTGAGGAGGAAGCATGGAAATTTACATCATGTTAATTAGTAGAGGTGATAAACATTAAAATCTACCCGACGACTTTATAGCCATACACAGGTGCCAAGGATCTGAGTGCAACCAAGTATGACTAGTAATAATCAGACAAATATAG
>NW_008342543.1:1691556-1719422 GCF_000622305.1 Nannospalax galili
GTGGTGGCACACACCTTTAGTCCCAGCACTCAGGAGGCAGAGGCAGGCAGGTCTCTGTGAGTTCAAGGCCAGCCTGGTCTACATAGTGAGTTCCAGGAAAGCTGGGGCTACAGGGAGACCCTGCTTCAAAAAGACACATGCACAAAAAAATAGTCTTTCTGTAGGAAACAGTATATTTTAAAAGGAAATGGAGATCTTTTTTAAAGGTTAAAATCTCATTCAATTTTATGTCTTATAGTGTTTATACTGAGTACAATATTGTATAACTGTAATGATTCAACTGTAAAACTAAAACTTTACAGCCAATTTTTGAAAGAGATGCATCTTAGCTCAGTAAATTTTTATTGAACATGTCAATGTTGTTGTAATGAGATGCCTCTTCTAAGTATGTGGATATTAAATAAATAATTTTAAAAAAATAAAAGTCAATTGGAAAATGACCCTAAGCTGATCAAGATTTAGAATACACCATGTATAATTGTGTTCAATCACATAAAGAGAAATATACTCATAATAAACTCACAATAATTAAAACTTGGCTATATAGCCTTGGTATCACTCAAATATCAAAATCAAAACTTAAGAGGTTATAAAATTGTTTTTGCTTCACAAATCAATATTAGTTTGGTGAAAGTTAAATCTATCTGGGGATGAAGTCTTTGGATAAACAGGCTACTTGAAGCCAAGCTATTGATAGCTCAGTGCAACTATTAATGGATTAATTACCAGATAAGTGTCAAATACTTGGGTACCGGGCAATGTTTTCTGTGGGAACACAGACTCAAACTAACAATCAGCTTGCTTCTCTATGTTCATTATCAGTCATGACAGTCTGGTTGTGAGAATTGCTTTGTATGACATTTGACAACTGAGACATTTTATTGGGGGCTTTTAAGTTTGATTTCAAGCTCTCTGTTCTCAACTTCCCACAATAGGTTGTTTAAATCTTTTTTCCAAACTCTATTGATATAGGAATTAAGAAGGTGCCATTTTGTGGAAAATCTACAGTTGACGCTATAAATCTACTAATATTTAATCACATGTGGACATCACACATTTGTGATTGCACAATAATAACATTTATTCTACCCCTTGAGGGATCCAGGGACTAGACAATCCAGTCAAATATTTCATTATATAATAGAGGAAAGGGGTATTGAAATTCAGCGTGTAGGACAGACCTATGTTTTTCAACAATAGGTTAAGCACTGTTGAAGAGTGCAACATGTGAATTGTGTCTTGAAGGTAGAGTAGAACCCCAGGCTGTGAGCTGGGCATAAAAATTCAAGACGCAGGGCATGGAAGCACAAAAGCTAACAGAGCTTTTCAACATATGTGCTCCTCTGAGTCGAGCTTCTCACCACAGTAATGCCATCCTGTAAACACGAAGAAGCGAGCCAGATAAACTTCCCACTCTCCTATGTCTCCATCAAACGAAACGAAATAACACTGTTTCAGATTGCAATAAAGAATTAGTGTGTATGAATAATAGAGTGGGCCCTTTGGTCTCCTACATAATGAGATTTTCAGAGGGAAGGAGAACACTGTAGCCCTAGCTTGGCACTTTTTTTTTTTTAAGTACTCAAATGGCAGGCATGCATAGAGCCAGATATGCTGAAGGCAGCAGAGACACAGGAAATGAGGTCCTAGAGACAGCAGGGTCCAAATCATTTAGACCTTGTAGAGTACTGTGGGGAATCTGGAATGTTTTGAGCTGAGACTTAGCATGACCTCATTTGCATTTTAGCAGACCTCTCTCTGCTGGAGAGAAAACAGACTGTATGTGAGCCGAAACAGGAATGCAGGAAACTAGTTGAAAGGGTATTACAGGGGCTGGAGAGATGGCTCAGTGGTTAAGAGCACTGGCTGCTCTTGCAGAGGACCCAGGTTCTGTTTCCAGCACCCATACAGGGGCTAACAACCATCTGTAACTCCGGTTCCAGCGGCTCCAGTGTCCTCTTCTGACCTCCATGGGCATTGCATGACGTAGGCGTAATTCCATACATGCAGGCAATACACTCATATATTTAAAATAAAAATAATAAATGAAATTTTTTTTAAAAAGAAAGCCTATTTCAATGAAACAGCAGCAGATGCTGGCGACCAGCACCAGGGTGGCTCTGCACCAGGTGACGACACTTGCAGAGCATGGCTGCTCTAAGTGAAAACCCACTGGATTTGCTAATCATTCAGATGAGGAAAGAATGAAGGATATCTCCAAAATGTTGGGCAGCTGGGGATAGGTCATTATGAGAAGACGCTATGCGTTCAAGTGGAGGGGTTGGACAGATAACTGCATACGTCTGCAGCATTAGTCTGTAAATCAAGGCTGGAGCTGGAGGTGATAGCAGAGAGTAGTCAACGCATATAAATTTCTAGAGACTTGATGCTTAGAGATGTGACCTAGAGAACAAGAGTCAACAGAGAAGAAATTCAAGCTTTGGCCCTTGGATAAGAGGTCAGAGGGCCGTATGCATTTAAGGAAACAGGTATAACCCAAAACATATTAAGGGTGGGGGCACAGGGGTAGGGAGATGGGGTTTGAGAGCAGTCATTGTGAACATGGATGAAACTGTCCCAAACAGAGGCAATTTTTTAAAAAGAATTGTACTGTGGCTCCTGAAATAAAGGACACAAGCAACTCAAATTTCAGCATGGTAATTACATACAAATTTCAGGGTGGTAATTATATACGAAATGCAATATTAAGAACTCTACAGGGGGAGAATGGGAGACGAGGAGAGAGGAACAGAGAAAGGTCTAGAAGGCAACAGTACCAGCAGCCATCACTGACTGCTCGTTGTTCTGGGCTGAGCAGATGTTCACGTGACTTTTCTCCTCCCAAGAAGCCTGTTGCACTATGAGGAAACTCAGGGCAAGCTGTGAGGCAGTGTTAGAGGTCAATCTCCTGTGCCATCCCAAGGCAGCTCTAAAGTACTTGCCTTTACTTCTAGACACTGGCCAGGAGAGAGGGTTTTCAGCCTGCATTACATGCTGACTCATCACCTGTTCTACTCACGTCTTAATAAAACAGGGAAGGGGCCCACACTAAAAGACAGACACAAACAACAAAATAACTGTATGCATATATCTGTATACACACAAAATTTCTCATATACATATTATCCATGTATATAAAAGTGTGTATATGTATGTCAGCATGTGTGAGAGACAGGAATATGGATTTTCATGTTACCACGTTATCTTGGCCATCACAGCCTCATCAAAGACAGAAAAGTCACATAAACCAGAGGCAAACAATGATCCATCCTCTCTTCATATATACCATATATTGAATATAACTACTCATAAAGTCAATAAAATCTTGGTTCTACACATTCCCCAAGCCCCATGAAAAGGCATGTCCTCTGAGCTTAGAGTCCATGGTGTTTTTCCCTCTGACCTGTACCTAAGCTAGTGCTAGGCACAGAGCAAATCTGTTAATAAAGGGCCTTACTTTTTGTTTAATGAAATGCTCCATAATAAAGCCAGGCTTGCTGGAGCTGCATTTTCCTACTCTTTCTTGTCTTTTTGTGGGATGATTTCTTGCATGTAATTGCCATGGCAACTTTATGGGTGGGACAGGAAAGGTCACTCTACAAACAGGTTAACAATGACAGATGTGGCTTCTGTTCATAATTGGTACCTGAAAAAAACAGCTGGGTCATCACATTAGCTTGGCTCAGGACATCTCTCTCCAGGCCATTAGTCCTCAGGAAGCTCAGATCTCAATTAACTTCCATGGAAATTGGTTTGTTTCCTGCCCACTTGAAGGCCTTCATTTATCCACAGGGAACAGTACAAGGCAAAGATTCCAGGATGCATGGCCTTGAGAATCTTTGCCGAGGCTACAGCACAAAGATAGTGCTCTTGAAGCCCCTTCATTCAAATTATCCATCATCATCTCATAATGGGTTTATGTGGATGATATGAGTGGAGGTCACAGCATGTTGAGCAATGCTTGGAGACTGAGGGTTAAGTGACTAACCAGCAGGATCATGCTAAGTCCCAAAGACTGTGCTTAAGCTAAAAAACTAAATACTCCGTACCCACAAAGCACAACCAATGAATATGCTAATGAATGAACAGATAGTTCTCAAATGATGAAATGCAAATGGCCAATAAACATATGAAACACCTCTGGCTGTATGAGACATTCCAGCTCACCCCAGTCAGAGCGGCCGCCCCTAAGAAAACACTCAGCGCACATACCAGAGGCATTAGGTACACTTAGGGAAGTTACGAAGGAAAGGGAGGTTTTTGGGGAGTTGGGACGGTGACTGGGGTGAATCGATCAAGATGCATTGTATACACATACGTGAATTTATAAAAATATCATTTTAAAGTATCATAATATCATTTAAAATATCAAGAAAAATATCATTTTAAAGCAAAAGAAAATAATAACTATAAATGCTGCCACGGATGGAGAGAAAGACAACTTCCACACTGTTGATGGGGATGTAAAATAGTCCAGCCACTTTGGAAATCGGTATGCAGGTCCCTCAGAAAACTAAAAATAGAATTATCGTATGACTCAGATACTCCATTTTTGAGTATATAACCCCAAGAACTCTGAGTGAACCTGCCACAGGATATTTGCACGTGGCAGTATTCACAGAGTCAAGTTATGGAGTCAGCCGGGGTGTCCATCAATAGGCGAATGGATGAAGACAGCAGGGTGTGGATACACAGTGGAGTTTTACTCAGCCAAGAAGAATGAAACTGTCATGTTCTGGAAAATAGATAGAGCTGAAGATCATATTAATGGAAATAAAACAGGGTCAGAAGGGTAAATATCACATTTTCCTTCATATGTGAATCTAGATCGTATATAGATACACAAAGCCATCAATATGACAAGAAAGCAGAAGGAAGACCAGGAGAAGAAAAGGTACCGGCTGGGAGGAGAGAGGAGAAGACATAGGAAGGGGAGGGTACGGCGGTGGAAAAGGTCAAAGCACATGATCCAACACTCGTTCAACGTATATATGATCATAAAATAATTAGTTTTGCCACACTAACTGACCTAATGGTCTTTGTTGAGTCGTTCAACGTATATATGATCATAAAATAATTACTTTTGCCACACTAACTGACCTAATGGTCTTTGTTGAGTCACAAGCAAGGTTTGTCTTCTCTGCCCCAGGAAGTACTTTGCACACTGACCCACATAACATCACAGAAGGGAGCATGCTGGGCCTCCCCTGCCTGGCATAATCAAAGGACCCTGGCTTTTGTGAATGGTGATGATCATACTAACAAACAGGCAGAGTGCTGTCTGCTTGAGCTCCCCAGGATGCTTCCTTCACAGGTACTCTCCATATAATCCCAACTCTTCAACTCCTCTGCTAGGTGTGCATTGATGTGCCCCATGAGGCAAATGAGATTTTTGCAGTGTAAGACAAAACTACTGAACTGAGATTTGAGCACACTTATCCTTCGCTCCAGCAGCCCCAAAGTTTCCATCACTTGAGGTGCAGAGAAGCCGTGGCTCTTGACATACAGAACACTAATGCTCCACTACTATGCGGAAGAGCATCCAGGGGAAACCTGAGCAGCAGAGAGACCAATCAGAGACGGCCTTGGAGCTAAGAGTCAGCAGGAAGCTCAGTTCCTCAGCAGTGGGAACTTCCTGGCACAATCATCTGATCCCACCACTGCTATTTATGCACTATAGCACTTTCTCTGTATTGACTCATCCCACAGAGGACTGAAGGTTCCAGGAGAGAGATATCTTTCTGACCATGTTCAGGCTGCCAGCCCAACCTGTGCATATGCTAGACCAGTAATGGAAAAGCTCTAGTAAATGATACTTTCACAGTACCATAAGTCACCATAAATGCAGCATGGTGACTGCACCATAAATGGATTCAATAGGGTTACCAATATACAAAGTAAAATAAAATATGGTTTTTGTTTTTTGTAAAGAGAATGGCTTAAGACGCACAAGGTAAAAATAGACGTCAGTTAAATGTCCTTAATAAGAGTCATGAAAGTATTGATAAGCTGCATTAAGTTACATAAGATGAAAATCTCATCACCATGATCTATCAAAGACAACTTCATGTCTATCATTTCCAGATAATATCACCCAGTTCCAGAACATGAGCCAAGATTACCTCATGACTTGCTAACACTCTTCTTGGCATGAGAGGTTGTAAAAGAGAGATAGCTCAGGGCAAAGGTGTTTGTTAGTAAGACTGACAACCCAAGTTGTCAAGGCCCACGTGATGGAAGGAAAATACTGACTCCCGCAAGTTGGTCTCTGACCTGCACATGTGCACTACACATACCCCCCAAAAGTAAATAAATGTACTGAATTTGTATCTAAAGTTTCCTTGCGAGGGGAAGATCAATAAGAACTCATGGTACCTCTGAGCTGTGCTCGTCCAGCATACTTCCCCTGGGCACTAAAACGCTGGCTGTGCTATCTTGGAACTCCTCCTCAGGAGGTACAGTCAGTTTCCACACGCTTGAATCCAATGGCTGAGCTCTGCTTTAGATAACTGAATGCAGTCAGAGAGACAGCGTGTGAGCACGAGTCCAGCTTCAGCCTCCGTCCCTCAGCCTAGACTAGAAAACTAACCTTAAAGAGAGGGATGGTTTTCACCCCAAATCAAAGGCAGCGGCAAAAGGTCAAACTCACCTTATGTCCCACAGCCTCCACGGAGGAAGTGGCTATTCCAATAAGCATCTTGGCGATCAAGTGGCTACTCTGCCTGGCTGCAATGCTAATCATGGCTACAAGGACATGGGTGGCCGGGCATTGCTTACCACACTGGAGAGAGAACGGGAAGAAGGTACATAGACCTGGGCTTCTGAGTGTGCTATGGATTCAGGACTACTGAGAAAAACGGTCCTGCCTCTGCCATAGGGTGGATAAGGCCAGGAATCAGAGCCAATGGTTATTTGTACACGTGATGGACAATACTATAAAGTTGATGGGATCTAGAATCACCTAGGAGACAAGGCTCTCAACGTCCTTGTGAGGAACTGCCTAAACTGGGTTAACTGAGGTAGAGAAATCTACCTTAACTGTGGGTCAGACCATTCCATGGGCAGGGGGTCTTGACTGAATAAAAAGGAGCAAATGGTAAATCTGCTGCCTCCCCAAGCTCCTGCCGTGGCATCTCCTCCATGATGGATCGTATCCTAACGGTGAGGCAAACAAACCTTCCTCCCTGAAGTCGCATTCATCGGGGTATTTGATCCCAGGAACAGGTAAAGTAAGACACTGCAGGTTGCAGAAGTACTTTGAGAGCACAGTAAACAGATGATACGTGTCCTAGATGACTGTGAGGTGTCATTTGGGGAAGAGTGGAGCACTGACATTGAGAATGGAGGTCTTGAGTTGGATTACTCCCTCCTGGGTGCCCCTCCCTTTTATCCACGTCATCATCACAGTACCACATGCAGCTGTGAGCAAAGACACGTTTGCTTTTCCTCAACTATTTTCCCCTCCAATTTGTAGCAATAAATTCTATGACAGCAATGTTTTGTTTGACGGCTTTATGGATTGCTCAAAACAGTGTATGCCCAGAGCACATGTGTGAAGGGGAGTAGAGGAACTTGGAGTGGAGGTATTAATTGATAAAAAAGGAGTGTGCTCGTAAAAATATGTTACACCTTATTGGGAAATTGAGACCCTTAATGCCATGAGTTAATACTGTGCGAAGGACATTGATTCCTTTCATTTTGTTGTTTTGTGGTGTTTTCTTTTGGGATTCTTTATGTAGTCCCTATGACTTCTTCCATATGTTTATCCTTCTTAGACCTTCCAGTGTCCTCTTTAGAGCTGGTTTAGTGGTCATATAAACCTTTCATCTGTTTTTATAATGGAAAGTTTTTATTTCTCCTTCAATTTTAATAGCAAGTTTGTTGGGTACAATAGTCTGGGTTGATAATTATTGTATTTTAGAACTTGGGATACATCTTTCCAGAAGAAATGTTAATTTTCTTCAAGGATGTGTCCCCGCAGGGGCTAACCATGCTCCAGTAGATGACCCTACACCTATGCAAATACAGGCAACAACCAGTAGACTCTGTGTAGTTACAAAAAAGAGCACATGAACTTGCTAGGGAAGAATTGGAGGGGAGATAGCGGAGTACATTTAATTCGAACACATTGTATACATGCATGAAATTCTCAAACAATAAAATTTAACTATATGCACATAAGTATACATATATACAAACACTGATATAGCTGTGTTAAAGTTTATATACCCTACCCATTAATTACATAGGATGGTAGGCTGTAGAGAAAGGATGCAAATTTTAGGGCAATGCATTTCTGGGTCTGCTCCTGGCTGCAGAGAGCTGTTCCTACACTTCTGAGAAGTTTATTTCTATATTGGCCTCTCCCTGGTTTTCCAAATAGGAAAGAAGAGGTCTTTTTAAGGAATAGATTGTTTTTTATTAGTATATAACAAATGTACAAATGAATGGGTTTCACCATGACCTTTCCGTATATATGTATTTTGTCACAGTATTTTGCCACAGTTACCACCTCCATTAAATTTTCCTACCTTACCCCTGCCTCTTCTCCTTCCACATCCCTAGGTCCCACATTGGCTTTCATATCCTTCCCGTTACCCTTGAGTCCACAAAGGAGAGACAGCAGGTGATGATTGTCTCCTGGAGACTGGCTTATTCCCCTCACAATGATGATCTCCAGTTCCACCCATTCTCTGCAAATGGCAAGATTTTATTATGGATAAATGAAACTCAATTGTGCATATCTACATTTTTTACCCATTCATTTATTTATGAGCAACACAGTAGACCATAACTTGAGTGTTGTTAATAGGTGAACCATAAAAATGCAGATGTCTCTGCAGTAAGCTGAATTTGACTCTGGATGGTTTAAATAGGTGATGGAGGTGGGCCACATGGCAGTTGTATACTTAATTTTTTATTGAGTATTTGAAATTTTCATACAATATAATTTGAAAGTATTTTGATCCTCCCATCTATCCATACCTCCCCTTACTGTCCCCTGTCCAATTCAACATATATATATATATATATATATGTATATATATTTGAATTTTGTTTCTAAATTTCCTTCAATGTGGGTCCATTCACTGGAGCTTGGTTAACCTAACAAGAGTCTTATCCTTGAAAGACATTGTCTCTGGCCCTCCCAGCAGCCATCCTTTGCCACAATTTCTTTTTTTAATTTTATTTATTATTGTTATGTGTATGCGTGTATTGCCTGCATGTAGGTAAGAGGACCCGTGTCATGCAATGCCCGAGGAGGACAGAAGAGGCTGTTGGATCCCCTGGGACTGGAGTTACAGACAGTTCTTAGCTGCCATGTGGGTGCTGGGATTCGAACCTGGGTCTTCTGCACCAGTGTTCTTAACCGCTGTGCCATCTCTCCAGCCCTGCCACAATTTCTTTAAATTGGGATGGAGTTTCTTACCCACTCCCTCATGTCTATGTTGGGATTTAACCTGGCTTAAGGTTGCACAGGACTTGCGCATGCTGTCACCACTGCTGTGAGTCCATATGAGCACTGATCAGCTGTCTGGAAAACTCTGTTTCCTTCTGGTCATCTACAACCTCTGGATCTTACAAACTTCCTGCCCCTTAAAAGAAGAAATTTTAAAATATTGTATGACTTGTGCAAGGTGTGGGAATGGAGGATTAGGGTCAAGCTCTGCCTGCTCTACCAGTTTCAGTTTTAAAATGACAACAGTCATCTCTTGGTTACTGTGGGAGATTCATTTCAGGTCCCCATAGAGTACTGAAGTCTGAGATCCTAAAGTCCGTTATACAAAACTGTGCAGCGTTTAAATATAATCTGCATGCTTCCTCTTGACTATTTTAAGCCATCCCCACATTGCTTATAACACTCAATACTGTGCATATGCTATGCAAATATTTTTACAGCATATTTAAGACAATAAAAAGAAAAAAAAATCTAGGCTTTCTTAGCATAGACAAATTTTTGTATTTTTGATCCCTGGTGACATGAAACCATGGATGTAAAAACTGTACATCGAGGGTTAATTTGTAGTGAAATTTAGTGTAAAGAAAGTATTATCTAAATGATATGGCACACACCTGCAGTCCTAAAATCTGGGAGGCTGAGAATGGGGATCTTATTTTGCAGAAAAAGGAGGAGGGGGGAGGGGATGGAGGAGGGGGAGGAGGGAGAGAACGAAGAGGAGGAGGAGATGGGAGAGGGAGCAGGGAAGAGGAGGAGGAGGAGAAGAAGGAGGAGGAAGAGGAGGGGCAAGAAAAAGAACTCGTGTAAGAAGGAAAAAGTGGTGGTAGAGACGGAGGGGGTTGGGAAGGAGGAAACTCCTTAATCATGAAATCATTGGTATTTGATCATCTCTTTTTAGGCACAGGGCATATATTTGAGTTAGTGTTTAACATCTCATTTTCTCAGAACACATTGACTGAGCTCCTACCATATGCCAGACACATTACAACATACTTTTTGAGTGGCTACTATTTACCACCCACTATCAATATATTTAAAATGCCAAGTTATTGGATGTAACTGACTTAAGTTCTATTTTTCCAACTCTAGAACTGATACTTTTTCCACTCTGTTTGCTCTACCTGACCTCTACCACAAAACACAAAGCAAAATAAAACAGAGATAAGAGATAGATAGAAACACAAAAGCAATCGGAGTCCGGACAGTGGCCAGCACATTACGCTGGGCCCTCCATAGCAAGCAGAATGTAGAAAGTAATAGATCTTCAATTCACCAAGTCCCCAGAGTAATGAATTCTAAGCACATCATACTGCATCAAAGCGTCTTGCTGTGCTGGGGAGTCCCCACTCCCAGAGGGAAAAGCTGATGTACTCTGTGTCTGTAATTCAATAAGGGAAGGACAGCAACAGAGTTCGGGAAACGCATCGATTTTAATGCAATGCCCTGTCAAATCTGAAAGGTCTATGTGGTGGTTCCTGAGAGGATGTACCTGGGTCCCCTTTTCCCTGGGTGAGGGTGCTCTCTGAATTGTGTTACGTATTATGCCAGGGGATCACCGTCCGTTGAAGCTTCCTCTGCTGAGGCATTTGGATTCACCCAGAGATTGATTTAAACGGAATGTGTGGACCCCACATGGGGTTCTATCTCCAGACAGGACTCTGTATCAAGTCTTGTGTGGTGGGGAAGACACAGTCCATTATCTACCCTAATGCTAACCTGTAATAGCCTCATTTTTCATCACACTTTGGTGAAGCAGATCTTGTCAACCCCCAAAAATAGAATAGGACACTAATGTCCTAGAAATAATAAGTAATTGAGACAGAAACTGAAATCTAGTCTATCCAATTCAAATGTTCTCTTACTCTTTCTGTTTTTAATTTTTATGGTTGAAAATAACTTTTCTGAAAAGGAGGGAAAACAATAGGCCCTCAATACCTTAAGTCAGTGTTAGATGGAGTATTCTCACAGATCTCAACCTTGTACTCTGAAGGGAAAAACAGGAAACAGAAATACAAATCAAGACAACATGTGATCTTCCAAAACCTTACATTAAATCTGGAAGCAGCACTTGGAAAGAGAAAGCTAATTAGTCATTCCAGGGCATGTTTTACTTCCAAAATTGCCATTAATTAATTACTTAACTCAGTAAGTATTTACTAAACACAAGCCCTGATCAAGAGACTGGGGGTAGAGATACAATGCCAGGAGCACATGGAAACTAATAAACACTGGGTGACAAGCCTTAATCTATTGTTAGACAGACACAGCAACGACAAATAAAGGTATGCAAGGTACATGCTTTTCAGGTCAGAAGAATTAAAAAGGAAGCAAGAATACAGTTCTGGAGGATCTATTCTAAGCATCATTAACCATAGAACATATTTAAGTGAGTACAGTCACTGAGTCTCTAAACCACCCCTCCTAACACTTGCTAAAGAAAAAAATCCATTCCTATGCTCCAATTTGGCAAGCTGAATCGGAGTTTCAAGCTAATCCAAGAAGAAGCTACCAGAGAGTGAGAAGAGAGGTCTGAAAGGAAAAGAAAAATATGTGGATGGCTGTCAAGATAGATTCTTGCTGGTTACTACCCTGAATCAACTTGACTAGACCGAAGGGTGCCTGGATATTCAATCAAACATTACTCTCGGTGTTTCTGTGAGGGGGAGATCTTCTCGGGGGTCGGGGGGTCTCATCCAATCAGCTGAGGCCAGAAAGAACCAAAGGACTGACTCTCCCCAGAGTTAAATGAACTCTTCCCTCCTGACCACCTTTTGTAGGAATGCTGGCTGTGTCAGCGTCTGGCTCAGCCTGAACTGTTCTTCTTCCCAGGTATCAAGGCCGTCAGCACTGAACTGGAGGCTTATCTCATCCAGGCTTCATCCGTCATTCCCTGAGGACATTGATGAGGAACATCTTACATGCCCATTTTCCAACTGACTATCACCTTTGGCAAAATGTCTATTAAGACTGTGAGCCAATTTTTTTTAATTTTTGTGATTTTCATACAATATAATTTGATGATATTTAGATCCCCTATCCACACCTCCCCTTATTACACTCTGCCCAATTTAATGCTCTCATATATATATGATATATATATATATCATAGATGTGTGTGATCTTGAGATATATATATATAGAGAGAGAGAGAGAGAGAGAGAGAGAGAGATCTAGGTATATATATAGAGAGATATAAAATAAGGTCTATAGAGTTTAATTTATGTCTCCAAATGTCCTTCAATGTGAGTTCATCCACTAGGGACTGACTAGCTAACCTACCAAGAGTTCCATGCTTGAAAGTGGCTGTCTCTGTCCCACTCAGCAGCCATCTGTTGTCAGAATTTCCTGAGGTGGTGTTGGGGCTTCTTACCCCCTCCCCATGCCTATGCTGGGCTTTTTTCTGGTTTGATCTTCCATGAGACTTGTGCATGTTGTTACCATTGTTGTGAGTTCATACAGGTAACTGACCAGCTGTCTGGAAGACCTTCCCACCACCCCTGGCTCTTATCGTCTTTCTGCCCCACCTTCTGCGAAGATCCCTGAGCCCGGGAGGCAGAGGTTAGAGACGGAGTCTTATTCAGGGATGAGCTCTCTGCAGCCTGTTTGCTGCACGTTCACTACTTTAATTCCATTTTTGTTGTTACTGGGTTATAAGAATCCGATGTGTGTTTCTTGGTAACTGTCCTTTGGTAGATAATTCCTTTCAAACATTTTTTTCCTAGTTTGTAGTTTTTTCCACTATTTCACAGCGTTAAGTGCCTCTTGCAGAGTATGACTTTCTAATTTTAGGAAAGTCCAGTTTGTCCGATCTTTAGTGCCTTTGGGTTTAGACTAAAATGGCTGACTTAGCTGCAAGGCCATCTAGCTCTCCTCCTGTTTACAGTGGTTCCTATAAAGTTTAGGTCTATGATCCATTTTGAATTAATTTTTGTGAAGCATGTCAGCCCTATGCCTAGTTTCATTTCTGTTCCTGTGATAAAATGCACACATTTACCTTAGGAGATAAAGGGTTTATGTGCAGTTCCGGTTCACAGTCCATCACTGTGAACAAGTCCAGACAGGGACTTGAAGGAGCTGGTCACATCACGCACACAGTAGAAGCAGAAAAGAAAGGAATGTGAAACCAGTGCAGGTATGCTCGGTGCTCTGCCCACTTCTCCATGCGTTCAGTTCAGAAACCAAACCTAGAGAATGGTGCTGCCCAGGCTAGGCTGAGTCTTCTCACTTCAATTAATGTAATCAAGACAATCGTTCACAAACATATACGTAGGCCAACCTGGTCTAGACAATCCTTCACTGAGAATCTCTTCTCTCTTGATTCTAAATTGCGTTACGTTGACAATGAAAAGTGCCCACCACTCTGTGTCTACCTTCAGTCTTTGCTCCTGGATGTCCATCTGTTTCAGCGCCTTTTGTTATCTTTCCTACATCGTATCACTTTTGTCATTGTGTCACTGTTAACTAACTGTACTACACAGGGGCCATATATATGGGATCTCTATTCTACTGGATCAACTGATTTGCCTATTCTTTACCCGTCACCATAATGTCTGATTATTGTGGATTTTTAAACAGTCTTGAAATTGGGCCATGGCAATCCTCCAACTTTGGTAATCTGTTGACTATATTGTGTTATTTTGATCTCCACATAAACTTCATTATCTGTCAATATTCAAAAAACAACTTTCTGAAATTTTCATTAGGCTTGTACTGATTCTATAAATCTAAATAGGAAGTACTGACATCAAGACAATATTGAATCTTCGTAATTCTGAACACGGACTTATTCTCCATTGATTAGTTCTGTGATTTCTTTCACCTAAGTGTGTTAAGATATTTTCACCTTGATCATGTACATACATTTAATTGTTCAAAGTGCCAATAGACACGACGTTCTGTATTTGATTTCCGATTCTATTTGCTTGCTGCTACCATACAGGAGAGAAACTGGGATATATATATATATATGTTTATAATTACGTCTTATGGATGTATCATGTCACATGCATTTGGATGATGGCAAAACTTGGTATAAGAAGATTCATGTGATTGATCTATGTGCAATCCAGGAGAGAAATCATGATGACCAGACTAAAATGGAGAAAACACTGGATCAGGTGGTCACAGAGGCAGAGGCGGAGACAAATGAACATGCGTTGGAACAGCTGACAGGATCCGGTGATTCAAAACCAAGGACGAGGAACAGAAAAACACAAGGGTGATACCTGGGCATGGAGACTGAGGGCTTTGGCAGATTGATTATATTGTAATAACAGCAGCTTACATGACTGAATGTAGTCCTGACCCTGAGCCCTGCAACCTCCTAGGACATTCCAACACTCTGGAAGGAAGGCATGATGCACACCCCCACTTCATAGAAAGACTGACTCTAAAACAATCAAGTTATCAGCTGCCACATCCTTTAAAGGCAGTGGAAGTAGAACTGAAATGCACATCTTTTTAGACAAGTGTTCTACTTGCATGTCCCAAGAAAAAGGAAAATCTGATCAGTGGATGAACTTGCACTGAGGGACATCTGGGTACACAGACTTGATTCGATTAGCCTTAACATGAGAGAATGCATGAAATCTGGTGGGGGGCGGGGGCATCTGTGGGGGAGAGGGAATGGGGGAGGGGTGTAAAGATGATTAAGATGTTTTGCATGAGATGCACAAAAATTCAATAAATTATACATTGAAAAAAGAAAAGGAAATCCAACCTATCTTTACCCTGATTACTTAGATATGATATGTAACTAATCATCAAAATTAATTTATTTTCTATCCAGAACATTTGTTTTTGAGACAGGGTCTCACTATGTTTACCCCTGCTGGCCTGGAACTCACTATGTAGACTATCCCAGGTTGACCTTGATCTTGCAATGATCTACCTGCCTCTGCCTCTTGAGGGCTGGGATTAAAGGTGTGTGCTACCATGCTGAACTCAGAACAGTGTTTAAACCACTTTGTCTTCATCTCCAAATTCCTTCAACTGCACTTTATCTCCAGCCTTAATGATAGTAACCAGCTTCTAACTGTCTCTTCCTTCTAATGCAGCTTCTATAAAGCACAACTTCATCTTTCTGAAATGCAAATCTGTCACTCTTCCACTCAACCCTCTCCTGTGAAATCCTATTGCTTCTAGAATAAGTCCTGCATTCTCTAAGACTGTTTTTGCACTACCTAACTTGGGTCCTATTTCCTACCTTACTGACTTAATTTTCCCTCTGTCTGTCCAACTTTGCTATTGATTATAAAGTAAGGAAATAGCTGGTTCACTTCTTATTAAACAATGCAAACAGCAGCATAAGATAAGGTTGAAAATTACAGAAAGAAAACTGGACAACAAAGCGTTGGGCTGTGTTTGGCCCTCCTTGTGGAAGTGCTGCTCATAGTCTCATTTTGGATCCTTCCTGCTGTTTTTTGGTTTCTCTACTGCTCTAAGTTCTGATAGAATCAGTGACCACCCAACCTCTTTCACATGATGGACACCAGGCTCTTCCTCCTTCCTAGTCAGCAGAGCTCATCAGCAACTGACTTGGGCTCAAACTAGTCCTGTTCAGTCCTGAAGAGATGATGTAATAGAGACAGGTATTTTACTGGTGCTTCCTAGAAACTAGACACTCTGCTAAACACTTTATATGGACGTTCTAATTGATGCTGTAACCTGATAAACTTGGTACTATGAATGTCTCCACTCCATAAATTCTGATACTGAGAACCATAAAGTTTAAGTGACTTGGAAAACATCACAAAACTAGCATGCAGTGTGCATGGATCTACAGCTGTGTGGTCTGGCTTTCTGGACCATCACATGCCACTGTTTCAAGGGGGGCTTAGGACAGCATGTGGTCCCTGCTTGTCCCATGGCGTGATCGCGAGTCCAGAACCTGCGATTAGCCTTGCTGCTACCACACACGTTTCTGAACCGAATCTCTACCATCTTCCTCATTCCGCAGCTCCTCAATGTACTTGCAACGTATTCATCTCTTTTATATATTATTATTTTTGTTTCATGTGCATGAGTGTATTGCCTGCATATATATAAGTACACCTGTGTTGTGCGATGCCCACAGAGGTCAGAAGAAGGCATCAGATGCCCTGGAATTGGAGTTACAAACAGTTCTTGACAGCCATGTGGGTTCTGGGATTCAAATCTGGATCCTCTGCAAGAGCAGCCAATGCTCTTAACTGCTGAGCCATCTCACCAGCCCCATCTTTCTTCTCTTTTAAAGATAATCACAACATGACCTTGATTTTTAATATCAAGAGTCTTCACTTAGTCACTTCTGAGCACTAGGCTGCTGACCCTTTCATCACCTGGACTAGGTAATGTGTCTAGGAATACCTTCTTGACTTTCTAGTGACTCCTCTGCTTTCTCTAACAATGCTTCTCCTCCATCAGGAGAGGCTATGAGTAAACAGACCAGGTACAAAACACTGCTCCTTTATACACAATAGCACAGGTACTGCGATGACTTTGGACACCTTCAACAGAATTCTATTAAGTTCAAGTGGAAAAACAACAAATCAGCAGGATGGGGTTTCATTTTGCAAAAGAAGACTGTCCTCAGTCCCTGTCAGCCTCGGATCTCTTAGATCCATAAAGAAGTTCTCCTTGCAGTTCAGGATTTACTCAATAGAGAATGGTTAAGATAGTCCAGAAAGATCAGCAGAAGCCCAGGGCCCACTCATAGATAAGAGGTGGAGCCAAGCCCAGAGCCATGGCTACTCAAAGTAAGCAAGGTCCAAATGCTGTTCTCAGCTCCTTCTAGAGCAGAGGATATGGTGGTCCAGAGACAAGGTCATGGTGGTCCAGAGACAAGGTCATGGCGGTCCAGAGACGAGGTCGTGGCGGTCCAGAGACGAGGTCGTGGCGGTCCAGAGACGAGGTCGTGGCGGTCCAGAGACGAGGTCGTGGTGGTTCAGAGACAAGGTCATGGTGGTCCAGAGACAAGGTCATGGTACTGAACTACTTAGGCTAAGCTCCCTGGATACCTTGAGACATCTCTGTACTTAATATTTATGCTCCCTGGCTTGGCGTCTGTATAACAGAGATAAATGGTGCTGGTTCCATAAGCAAGCTGCAAATTAAATCACATACTGTGATGTCAGCTTTCTATTACTGTAACAAATAGCTGGACTAAACCTGTTTAAGCTGAGCAATTATCTTGGATCTTGGCTTCAGAGGTTTTAGTTTGTGGTTTCAGGCCCTCTTCTTGGGGGCCTGTGGGGGCACAGTCCATCATGGCAGGAGCAGGCAGAGGAAGCTTCCTGATTCACGGTAGCCAGAAAGCCGAGCCAGGGTCACAGAAGTATCCTACAATCCCTTTTGAGGCACATTCCAATGACCTAACTTCATCTACTAAGTCCTACCCCCTAAAGGCTCTGCCTTCGCTGGACAATATGCAGCATACGCTAACTCTGTTGCAGTTTTAGGGTGTTTGCTACAACCTTATCCCCTACACTCTTCGTTCTACTCAGGGAGAATGTGATTCCCTGGGAAGGCAAGTGGTCTCCCGTGGTGAACAGCTGGCAGAGCCCTGTGTACATCGCCTAACACTGTGACTCTGAAGACTGTGCTGGGCACTGGGCTTCTCCAAAAAGGCAGCAGAATTGAACAGGATGTGGGAGATCGCCATTGCTCACAATCTCCTTCTAGGTCCATCGCTCTTAAAATTGATAGGCTTAATTTTGAAAATGCCTTTGTAGCAGGCAGCCAAAGTGGTTAAGCCACTGAATTGGCTAAGGTTCCCCTAAAAGGTCAATCCTCCAAGCCAAAGACCTGGCTTAGGTACAGGTAAGTGGATTACTGGAGCACAGCCACATTTCAGTCGGCCATTTTCTCTTCCATCTATCAAGTGGAAACGGTCATCCTAAATGGCCCTCACTTAAATAATGGCTTTTAAGAGACTTAGAGTTTTAGTGCCTATGGCAGGAATTATAAAATGACCATCAAACCTTAGTGTTTATTTATTTGGCCTACCTAGTAAACAGAGAAAAAAGTGAAACCAAACAAATACTAAAACTGTATGGGTGCTGCAGAGTAGGTAACCACAGCAACGGGACAAGAAATGAGACAGGGCTGTGAGTCTCTTTCTCCCCTCCCCCTCAGCACCTAATAACAGAGAAGCATTTTGTAACCACGGACTCACACTAAGTTCATGTGGAGGACTCTCACCTCAGTGCTGCTGTGACTCCACACAGGGAGGGTGCCACTCAGCTTAGAAGGATGGGAATGAAGGATAACTGCGGACCTGCTTTGTGTCTGCTGCACTGCTTGTACACCCACAAGACTGCACGCTACAAGTCTGTCCACCGCTTCTCACTGCAAGCCAGGGCTTGGAAGGCAGGATCAATCAAGAAACATGTTGAACAACAGAGTGATCTCACTCAGATCTTAGGATCACCTTTGGGTACTGAGTTACACATGAGAAAGCATTCAGATTCGTTGAATGATTTATCAGAGCTAATTAGGACATAAATGTAGGAACTAAAAGTAACATTATGGCTTTCACAAAGAGAAAGTCTATTTCAATGCATAAACAAGATTGCTTCAAATCCAAGGAGCACGGTGCTGTTGGTACACAGTTCTCTCAAAGTGCCTCTGAGGTTAATTAACTCCCTGAATTGTTACATTGTTGCATACTTGCTCAGCAAATTCCTTCATAATAGAGAGAAGGAAAATATTAAGTTCCGTGGGGTATTAATATGCACACTTGTCATAGATTTCACTCATAGAAATCCATGTTAACCAGACCTTTATGTCCTGCATTTTAATCTAACAGCATCTTGAGATTCTTGGGCTGGGGATGTATTTCAGTGCTAGACCACCGTTTTAGCAAGTGCAAAATCCTAGACTTGATTTTGGCCTAATTACCTTCTATTGCTCGGATAAAACACTGACCAAAACCAATTTGGGGAGGAAAGAGTTTAGTTAGATTACAATGCAGTCCATTCATAGAGGGACGGCAAGGTGGGAACTCAGGGCAGGAACCTGGAGGCAGGAGCTGAAGCACAGGCCATGGAGGAATGCTGCTTACTGGCTGCCTCTCCTGGTCCATGGTGTGCTCAGCCTGCTTTCCTATACAACACAGGCCCACCTTCCCACAGTGGGGGCACCACCCACAGTGGGCTGGACCCTCCCACATCACCCAGCAATCAAGAAAATAACCCCACAGACATGGCCACAGGCCAATCCAATGAAGGAAATTCCTCAGTTGAGGCTCCCTCCACCCAGGTGTGTCAAGTTGACAACCAAAGTTATCCAGCACAACTGACCCCTTGTCCACTTGACACACAAATACATCACTATTAAACCATAAACTTTCCATTTCTTAGTCCCAAGATCTCATGTTAATATTAATAACATAAAACAGTACTTTAAAATCCCACAGTTCTTAAAATTTCAAGCACTTTAAAAACTTAGTGTCTCTTCTTTAAAATAATCCTCTTTAAAATAATCCAAAGTCTCACGACTGTGGGTTCCTGTAAAATTCAAAATAGATTACTGTCTTATTTCCAAAGGGAAGGAACGAGAAGAGAACTAGAAGACAAGTCTAGCAACGCAGCTTAATGCCAGGCATCAGGGATTCACTCACGATCTTCTGGGCTCCAAAGGGCTTGGGCAGCTCTGCTTCTCTGAGCAGTGCACACAGCTTGTCTCATAGACTCAGGCTCACTCCGCTCCATCCCTGCCCTTGGTGGTCACCCCGTGGTCCTGACATCTCCAACGTGTGGGGGTCTCATCTGCGACTGAGGCTGTACCTTTACCAGTGGCCTCTCCTGGCCTCTTGGGGTGCAAAGCCCCAGATTTTCTCCACAAGCCCTTCCCTCCTTCAACACCAGTACCACCTGGGAGAGTCTTACATATTGCCAAGGTCTCCTGCCATTTCGATATTCAGCCTTGGCCCCCTTGGGTCACAGTCTCTGTGTGCTGACCCCAAGGAAACATTTCCCAGAAGATTTCACTTAATGAAGCTGGTCTCTTGTTACTCATAGCTGGTTTTATCAGCCCCAGCTGACCAGCGTCATTTATCCCAGTAAAGCACAAAAAGGTTTCCAACTCCTTAATTCTTAAGTCAAAATATATCACACAAACAGCCTTGACAGTCTTTGCTTCCCTTGAAGAATCACAAGTCAGGCCTCACCGTGAAGATTTTTCTTCAAGATAACTGTCCCAAGCTCCACAGCAACAGCTCATTAAGCTCTGAGAACCCAATGGCTTTCTCAGTTCAAAGTTCCAAATGGTTCCAAAACCCTCCCCAAAACAACATGGTCAAGTCTGTCACAGCAAAACCCTATGATCCTGGTACCAACTTCTGTTCTAATTACTTTCAATTGCTGTGTCATAAACATTGACCAAAACAAACATGGGGGCAGAAAGGGTTTATTTCACCTTATAGCTTAAGGTCATTATTGAGGGAAGACAGGATAGGAGCTCAGGGCAAGGACGTGGAGCACAGACCACAGAGGAATGCTCCTTACTGGCTTTCTCCCACAGCCGGGGAGGTGCTCAACCTGATTTCTTACACAACACAGAACCACCTGCCCAGGGTTCCCACTGAGCTGGGCCCTAGAGTATCACTCAACAATAAAGAAAATGCCCCACAGACAAGACCACAGGCCCGTCCAATGGAGGAAGCTCCTCAGTTGTGGTTCCCTCCACCCAGGCGTGTCAAGTTGATAACTGAAGGGACCTATTACAGATCTCAAGTATGAAAATAAAAATATTCTGGCCAACGATGCACAATATAGTTGAAATAAAAAATAATGATGGAAAATTACATCTATTATCTCATTTAATCTTTAAAATAACCCGATCTGTATGTCTATTATTATCATAATAATCCTCCCTCCCCTGGAAGGCCACTCAGTGACAGAGAAACTTATAATTTTAAGAAAACAACCTCTAAATTCCAACTCTCTGTTTTCTTGCTGACATTATTGTCCTTGAGAATAGGTGAGTAGATAGGTGTATAAGGACTTAAATTGATATATAGACGTGTAAGTAAAAAGAAATTAAAGACTAGAGCCAATGAACAGAGTGTAATGTGGAGGTCCAGCATCCAAGCATCCAGCTTAACCCATAATTCACAATGTGGACACCTATGGCTAGTGCTCAGCAACACTGATCTAGAGCGAGGCCAAGAACAGTGGATCTACAGGCAGGCTCTGAAGTCAGAAGTAACTTTTCAGTCAGCTGTAGCCTAGACACACTTTGCCATTGTGTGTAGTTTTTCTGAGTTTCAATTTCTAGTTTTTAAATCCAGGCAGGCTCTGAAGTCAGAAGTAACTTTTCAGTCAGCTGTAGCCTAGACGCACTTTGCCATTGTGTGTAGTTTTTCTGAGTTTCAATTTCTAGTTTTTAAAATGGGAGATATTCATTTTCTACTCAGAAGACTGTGTGAGCATCCAAGGCTCTTCCTCTTCTGGTATACAGTAGGTGCTCAGCAAGCATATGTTGAAAGAATGAATGAAGCACTCAATGACATATCACTGAAATTCTTCTAGTGAATGAGATCTTTATCAAAGTCAAGATTCAGGATTTGGGACATTCTGGAATCAACTCATCACTTCAACCTTGAAAGTCCCCCATCTTGCATGCAAAGCCATCATATATGCCAATGGATATGTGGCACGGATGTTCTCCCTCGCTTACACTCGAGGCATCTGACTGAACTAAGAACTAATCGTACTTCACAAAGCCAGGTAATCTTCCTAATCCTTGGAGTCTTTGAACTACAGATTTGCGATTTGCCAAAAACAAGTGAATTTCTGCAAAGGTTAAGGGGAAGCATGGAGCATGTTTGCCCCTCACAGGCGCAAGGGAGGACAGCACCAACTTGCTTGTTTGCCTTTTCTGCTTAACTCACACGTCTGGTCTTGAGAGGAGGCTTTATCGAGAGCTTTGGTAGGAAGTTCCTGCCCTCCAGGTCATGGGCCTCTCGAGTGGTGGGCTTCTCTGAGTCTGCAATACGTGGTTCCACCAACTCCTGAGTAATAGTTCTGTATCCAGTGGCGAAGACGGTGCCATCGTAGGCCTTCTCAAGCTTCTTTCAGAACGTGGGACAAATGGTTTTTCCATATTCCCTGGCAGCTGTTTAGAATCACAAATCTACATCAAAGGACGTTCCTGCGTTGGGAGTGAAAGCAAAAAGCCTTGCCTTCATGTTGGCATGCAGCAGTGCTCAGCAGATGAAGGGAAGCTAGACAGTAGAGACCTGACGCACACGCCCTTCCTGGAGTCCTTCCACGGAGTCTTCTCATGGCTGACTTGGAAAGCTAAGACACAGAAAGCCCAAGGAAACTCATCCTGGGACCAAAAAGTAGTTGTAAAAGGAAAGATGAAAAGAACTGAATGGTCTAATTTCGAATGGGAGACATAGATAAAAGAGCAGTAAAATGTTTCAGAAGAGAGGGGACTGGGACCCAAGCTCCGGCTAGACTTCGGTGATGAGTGAAAGGAGTGGAAAAGGCTTTCGCCACTGAGAGCGAGAGAAGGGCTTGGGGGTGAGGGATGGCAGGAGCCCCAGGCATCCACCACGGGGCCAGCAGGAAGGTTGGGGACCAACCACGCACACCGGGGAAGGCACTTGGACTCACAGCGGGCCATACCATCCTGCTTTCCAGTCCATAGCTCCTAAGACCACAATAGCCAAGCCAGTGGCTTCAGCACTACCACAAACAGCGTTGAAAACTTAAATCCTGACCTTTCCCATGGCTAAGGATGTAGACACAGTATTGTAAATAGCAGCTCTGGCACTGCTGATCACAGGTGATTCTTGTCCACATGGCACTGCTGACCTTCCATCCACCAATGGCATGCCACGGGAGGGTTTTAAGCAGGAATTTGGTGCCTTTGTGTCATGAGGTTTTCAGCGTCCTTCAAGCCTCACAGGCTTACAGCAATCTTCTACTTCTTACACTAATTAGCTTCTCATTGAGTTTCCACACTAAAGTGTCAGTTCTGTGAAGGTGGACAAAATGCTGTTAGGCTTATTCTTCTGTCCCCTCTACAGCATTGGGAAAGAGCACAGGACCACCCGCTATGTGGCAGGAATCTAATGTTTACTGAATTATTACAGTTACAGATGCACTCAGAAGTCTAAACAGCAAGTTAGAGGATGAAAGTCTGAGTCAAAGTATCAACCTTCTGGAAAATTCAGAGGAAAGGATGTTAAGGCCAAGGTTACTATAGGGAGGAAAGAGTGGACGGTTGGAAAGTCCACAAGACAGCACCTGGTGGTGAGAGGAATGGCTATTAGGCCAAAAGTGTGTAGATGCGGGGGGAAAATTTCCCATTTTCTTCCTGGCAGTAAACCTACTGCAAATCTGGCCCTCTGCCTGTCTGTATAAATAAAGCTTTATTGGAACAAGTCATAGCTGTTTGTTTATGTGTTGTCTGGCATTTTCTCACTATAAGCGCAGAGTTGAAGAGCTGTGACAGAGACCATATGGCCAGTGAGACCTAAAATATTTATCTTTTCTGCCCCTTGATTTCAGGGCTCACTTAGTTCTCTGCTGTTTAAAGAGGTACATTGAGCTTAGAACAAGGCACAAATGATGACTCTCTACTGGCACGCAGCTCAACTAAGCAAAGGAAAAAATGAACAATAGAATTTCTGAAATGCAAAATTGCCAACATGTTCAGGTAGCCACCCAGTGTCTGGGACAGAAATTCCTCTCACAGAGACGCTCAGGCAAACAAGGTACAGCTTAGATTTCTGAGTCTGCTAAGTACCTCAAAAATTTAGCCAGGAGCAAAAGGAAATGGAGAAGCCATCTCCGAAACTCCGTGAGAAGCAGGAGATACTTGGCAGGAAGCACTGATGATAAAAGGAGGCTGCAGAAGACCTGGACCACGTTGCCATTGACATCAGGGCTCCAAAGGACCAGTCCTCAGCCATTAGGAAATATGTTCATCGTGTCCCAGAGTCACTGCTCACAGATGTCAAAATGTCATGAGGGAGAAAACCAGATGATCGAGTCAGAAATGGAAGGGAAGAGGGCCCATGGTGATGTGTGAGGGTCGGCTGTAAGCTTCTGGGGTTACAGGATATTATAATCAGACAATAGGATAGGTATGTCAGAGATCAGCTCACACCTGGTGTATGTAGAGAGGGCTGTGTTCAGCTGATCATACCACGATGGAAACCTACCACATCATTGACAGCCTCAATGAAGACCAAGAAGATCACAGGATGCAGATTCTGCTGACAGTGTTTCCATTTGGAAAAGAGAAAGTGATGGTCAGTTTTGTTCCATCCTCTCGGAAGACAGCTCCACCCTGAGTCTCTGCTCTTCACAGACCCTGGTTCAAATGCAAGCTAAGGATGAGGCCAACTGGATCTTGGCATGCCACAGCCAAAGCTTTCAAATTCAGGGCCTCAGGTGTCCCATCCCCCAACCCATAGCAAAGAAAGCCCACTAGAGAGTAGCTAGGCTCTATTTAAAATCTGTAGAAATTGCTTTTCCATGGTGATTAGACATGGCCGCTGGGTCCAGGCTGTCTTGGTATGAATCCAGGTGACCTGAGCTAGTTACTAGATATACACAGCATTGCTGGGCTCCATCAGGTGCAAAATGAACATAAAAATAGAGCTTCTTATAGAGGCTGACTTAATATATGCAAAACCACTTTTAATGTCACTGGCCTGTGTTTGTCTTGCACTTTAAACCATTTCTGCAGGTGGTGGCTTGTGCTAAGCAGTTTGTACTCTCTGCCCCTTCTCACCAACTCTTTCATGCATTATCCTGCTTCCATTCCCATTCAGACGCTCCCTGGTTCTTAGGAAACGGATGCATTGCCCTTATTTTGCAGATGAGGATGTTGCAGCGTGTGGTGGTAGGAACACTGTTCATAGACACACAGCCGGTGGGCAGTGGAGGCAGGCATGGGAAAGTCCATGGTATGCCTGGCTTCAGGGCTGAGGAATAACCCAGCGCTATAGAGCAGAACCTGACCATCCACAGCCCAGGAACCTCGGCTTTCGTCTAGGCCCCAACACTAGCCTAGCCTGGAACTTACCCACACCTGCAAGTGGAGGGGAGAAGGAGTTCTGTGGCTAGTGCACACTGGGAAGGTTTTAATCTAGGTACAGCAGGTGCTGTCTAACCCCAGAGCTGTTCTGCTCAGCTCCTCCTTCTGCACCTGCCCCTGACAGCAAAGACGGGGAAGGAGGAAGAGTTCTCGCCTCAGACGTTTCTTGGCTTTGGTGACAGGTGTTTCCATGAGCTTTGTGTTAAAACACTGATGCAAACCAACCTGGGGAGGAAAAGGTTTATTTCAGCTTACAGTGCAGTCCTTCACTGAAAGAACGCAGGGCAGGATCTTGAGGAGGAACCTGGAGGCAGGAAATGAAGCCGAGATGGTGGAGGCGTCCTGCTGACTGGTTTGTTTCTTTTGGCTTATTCGGCTAAGTTTCTTTTTTTAAAAAAAAAAATTGTTTTTATTGAATTTTTGTGTGTTTCTTCCAGACTATCTCAAACATCTGTATGCCCCCATCCACCCGCATGTCTTCCTCACCTAGCTGTGATCAGTTGCCAGAATTTCTTCACCTAAGATTGTGGTCTGCTGTTCATTTCCACAGTTCTGTGCCGGGATTTTGTCTGCAAGAGTTTGCATGGAACTTGTGTATGCTGACACCACTGCCACAGAATCATACAAGCAGGTTCCCAGGAGCTTGTAGGACTCTGTTTCCATATGGTGAGGCACCTCCTCCCTGGCTCTTACCATCTTTCTGTCCCCTCTTCTGTGATGGTCCCTGAGCCCTGGTGGGTGAAGCTTAATATGGGAGTCATATCCAAGGACCAGCACTCTGCAGACTCTTAATTTCTATGTTTTGGCCATTTGTGACCTTTTGTGTTCCTGGCCCCCTGTTGCATAAGGGAGCTTCATTAATGAGAACTGAGAGACTCATTTCCCGTGTCCTCTTCCTAACCCCTGTTCTATGTTCCATGAGCCTTGGGTGTAGAGGTTTCTTATACAATCCAGGACCACTCAGCCCAGAGGTAGCAGGTGGCACCACCCACAGCGGGATGAGCCCTCCCACATCCTTCTACAAGCTAACAGCTAAGGATGGTAAAGAAAAGCTAAAACTGACAACTCAGGGACAGCCCCTCTGTATAAGTCTGAAAAAAGAAACAGCAGAAGAAAGTCCTAGACTTTTCTAACCCTGGGCAGCTCTCGGCTTGTTAAGCGAATGAGAGTTGAAGCTACAGTTAGTCAAGTTTACTGTTCCTTGGAGCTGACCGCAATCCTGTCTGACAAGGGAAAGCTGCCAGAGTCTGCAGAGGTATTAAGTTCTTACAATGAGCCAGACAATGGACCCCAAGGGACAAACTCACACACTCTAGAATATCAATTCTTATTTTTAAAGGAGGAAGTAAGAATAGATGTCAGTAAAGGTCCATCCAGGTCTGAGCTCTTGCAAAGAAGGGAGGCTGCAAAGTATTTGAGCAGTGTCGTGGAATGATAAAGCCAGGATACACACAAGTGAGGAAGTAAGAATAGATGTCAGTAAAGGTCCATCCAGGTCTGAGATCTTGCAAAGAAGGGAGGTTGCAAAGTATTTGAGCAGTGTCGTGGAATGATAAAGCCAGGATACACACAAGAAATGACCAGAAACGTCGTTTAAGCATGGCTTTAGTATCTACATGCAATTTGTCCTGGTTTCCAAGTTCAGGCTGAAGAATGTAAAAGGAATTTCTTTTAATGACCAGTACATTTATGACCCAGATTTCTAGGCCATATTTCATTTGGACCTTATGAGAACACTATGTAGTGAGGTGGAGCTCTGTTTAACATAAGCTAGAGCTAAGATTTGAATAGTCAGACTAAGTCATACCAGGATCCCAGCCACAACTGTGATTGTTGGGGTCTAATCCCAGGCTTGGCTTCCCCTGTCAGCCAAGGCCATACCGACACCGCCCCCAATTCTTCTTAAAAACCAGGAAGTCATGAACAAAGATAATCTTCTCTTCATTACACCTAACCCACCAGGGTAGGGGGAGCTGATAATAACCGCCCACCTAGAGCAGTGTGTCTCATGTGGATGTCACCTGCTGAGTGATGTATAGGCCACTGTGAAGCTGCCTGCCCCCTCTCAAAAGCCTGACTCAAGATTATGACCAGATGAGTCAATGATCCAAAGGTGGCTTGGTTGAAAGTGGTGGTGGTGGTGGTGATGATGATGATCCTATAATAACTTCTCCCATAAAAATATTGCACAAACAGAAAGTATATATGAATATTTGTGTATAATCATGTTTTTATATACAATGTTTCTTTTATTTTCTTTCAACTTTATCACAAAAGAGAGGCCATATGGGGACAACCCGGTTTATTCCATCACTCTTTGCATTTATTTTTGGTTTTGCAGCTTTGCACAAGACTTTCCTATTTA
>NW_008342543.1:1719886-1752888 GCF_000622305.1 Nannospalax galili
CCAAGGGATGACTAAATATCCAGAACTGTACATCAATCAGGCAGGGCAATGCTTTCATCTTTATGAATAGAAAAGAAAGATCATTCTATTCAAAATGAGAAAGTTTATTTATTTTTAGTCATGTTATTTGAAGGAAAATGTTAAGAATCATTTATTATTATGGGGGGATGCACATGGCACAGTACATATGTGGAGGTAGAGGACAACTTTTGGAAATCTGTTTTCTCTCCTTCCACCATGGATTCCAGGAATAGAATTCAGGTTGTCAGGCTTCACAAGTGTGTTGGTTTGGTTTTTTTTTTTTTTTTTTCCAACTTTACACAAAAGGGGCACCTTTGAAAAGGGAAATTCGTTGAAGAATTTCCTCCGTTAGACTGGACTGTGGATATACATGTGGTGTATTTCCTGAACGCTAACTGATGTAGGAGGGCCCAGCTGACTGCCAGTACCATGCGTAGGCAGGTGGGCTGGGGCTGTATAAGAAAGGGTCTTTGTGAGTTCAAGGCCAGCCTGGTCTACATAGTGAGTTCCAGGCCAGTTGGGGCTACAGGGAGACCCTGTCTCAAAAAGAAAAAAAAAGGAAGAAAGAAAAGTCGGAGGGCGCAGGCGTGAAAGCAGCATCCCCCGTGGTCTCTGTTTCAACTCCTGCTTCAAGTTCCTGCACTGGCCTCTCTCAGTGAGAGACTGTGAGCTTTAAGCAGAATAAACCCTTTCCTCCCCAAGTTGCTTTTGATCAGACTGTTGTTATCATAGTGTCAGGAAAGCAAATTCAAACAGTAAGAAACAAGGACAGAGAGGAGAGAACTAAATGGAAAACGCAATGGAGACAAACTTCATTTGACAGCGTCAAAATGAGACATACTCTGCTCCCCAGGCTCAGGCAGAGGTCACTGCGGAAGAGGGAACTGACCGATTTTAGGAGCCAGAGGTGGTGGGTGAACACAGGGAAACAATTTCCAGACAGCTGGGCAATGACTCAGATGAACTCACAGCTCAATCCAGGAAACATCCTGGCCTAGACATGGGGATGTGGGTAAGAAACTCCAACCCCACCTAAGAAAACTGTGATAACCGATGGCTGCTGGGAAGGCCAGAGACAGTGTCTTTCAATGACGGGACTCTTGGTAGGTTAACCAGGCTCCAGTGAATGGACCCACACTAAAGGACATGAGGACACAAATTAGACTCTGTAGTCTATAGCCTATAGACTCTCTCTCTCTCTCTCTCTCTATATATATATATGTAGAGTACATTATGCATTGGGCAAGGGGAAATAAGGGGAGGCGCAGACAGGTGAGGGTATCTAAATGTCATCAAATTATATTATATGAAAATTGCAAAAAATAAGTTTAAAAATTAAACCTAATATTTTGTATGCTTAATTTAAAAACTAAAATAATTTTTAAAGTAATAAGAATAGTATTAAAAATGAACTACTGTTGAAATCTAACTCTATTGATTTAAGGCTAAGAAAATGATCTTTTTGGGTAAAGGGGACACTCCTGTGATTCTGACTATATTATTTAGAGCTTTTAAAATAGAAAATTTTTAAATGAAAATTTTTTAAAAAGTAGAACTTTATAACTCTCAAATACTTTATGTGTATGAGTGTATTGCCTGCATGTGTGTAAGTGCACCACATCGTGCAGTGCCCGCACAGAACAGAAGATCCCCTGGAACTGGAGTTACAGATGGTTGTTAGCCGCTATGTGGGTGCTGGGTTTCAAACTCGGGTCCTCTGCAAGAACAGACAGTGCTCTTAACCACTGAGCCATCTCTCCAGCCCTTAGCTCATAAACATTTTAGTGTCCAGTCACAAACATCCCTAGTTTAATACAGAAAACTGAAGATTCTAAAACTCTCAGTTCCAGAAAGAGTTTCTGTTACTGAATTTTTTGGTTGAAAGCACATATTGGGTACGTGCTTCAGGCTCTGTTGCTAAGCAGATTGAGGAAGGAGACCAAACAGAAACCTTCATTCCCTTACCATACATGTCTCCTGGTCAGAGAAAGGTTGACTACCAGCTGACCATAATCCAAGACAGAGAGCCTCGGGGCTAACGGTAATCATCACTACTACAATACCAAACAGCCACCGGGCACTTAACAACATGCCTCATCTCTGCAGTGCATGATCTCATCTAATCTGCTTTCTGACATGTGGCATACATACATGTCACCCGTTTTAAGGGAAAGGGAAACTGGGCCGAGACTTAAGTCTCTATTCTCCCTCATTCCTCCACTGAAAATCACATAACCTTAGAGCCAGGTGCCAGGCACTGCTAGACATAAAGCCCAGAGATGAGGTAGATGCCAGCTTTGACTTCCTGTAGGTTATGGCCCTGCTCGGATGGCAGAGAGATGGCCAAAATGCCCTGTGTGTGAGGGTCCACCAACTGGGTGTAGGAGGTGGCCAGGCTGGATCTTCTCTCCCTTCTGAAATGGGAATGGGCCCTTTCTGGGTCTGCATATTGAGCTCAGAGTAGGTCCCACCAAATAACGCTCCACTGAAATCTTGAGTGCAGTATCTCTTTTCTCTGGGCCTCCAATGGCAGGCAAGGGATTCAAAGGGGGTGCAGGGGGCAAGGAGCAGTACCTCTCCATGAAGCTGTGTTCAGTTAGCATCTCTGAACCCTCTGGCTCCAGAGAGGTACACAAACAAGGTCCCTTCCATGCCTTCCAAACACAGAAAGAGAACTATAAATTTGAATGAAGTAAACACCCTTAGAAAAGCCAGGAAGAACACAGGTTTACTGGTGCTACAGTGAAATTCCAATATGGAAAAAAACAGAATGGAAGAATTTCAAGATACTCTATCACAGTCCCAGCAGAGATGCCTGCATCAGGATGACAATGGGCCCACTGCCCAGATCCTCAGAACTGAAGCCCGTGCATATCCCTGAGGGAGAAGCATCCAATACTCTGCAAAGTTGAAGTAAGTGCCTAGTCTGAATGGCCCCCTCTGTCAGCCCATCACCAGCAATCAGCAGGACAGACCCTTCCTCTGTCTCTACCTCTGGTCGCTGGGAACTTACCCTCTGTGTTAGTACCTTTGAAGATGCAGAATAAAAGAGTAGACGTTTGGAAAGTCAACAGGCCTGATTCATTGTTTGAAGAACAATTAATAGGGAAACCACAACAAGCTGGAATTGCAGGCTTCAGGGCAATTTTGCAATTATGAAAATTAGCGGCTGCAATTTCAAGAGACAAACTGTCAAGTCAAGCTCAGGAGAGAAACAAATGCAAACTGAGCCCAATCTTCCTTAGCCTCAATCCTGGAACACAGTTTGGATAGGGCTGTGGTGGGGGAAGGGCAGGAGCCGCTGGTGTTGAAGTTGCATAGATGGGATGTTTTACCCCACCAGGCCCATCTGTTAAGTGCCCTCAAATTCCTTTCCTGCTGGGTGTTTTTGAAGAGCCCTTTGGGCCATCCCAACACGTAGATCCTACAGACACATCATCTCAAGCCATCTTCAGTTTCATGTGAGGAATGTACCCCAATTTACAGATGAAGAACCCAGGACCCCAGAGTCAATCGCTTTGTCCTAAGTGCACACAGTAAATCAGGAGCTTTACCAAGGGGCATTCCGCACTGTTCATCCCCCAATACCGGTTTCTTTTCACTATCAAATTACCTCCTCAAATCCTTCTCATGCCCACCAGCCAACCTTAACCCCCAACAAATCCAGTCTCCATCCTTCAACCTGGCTGTGGGTCATCTCTTGAGCTTGGTGCAGAAACACAGCCCCGCCAAGTCAGAGTAGAGTATGCAGCAAGTCTGAGTTACAGGAGGCTGGCTACCTTGCAAACAGCAGCAGTGTCCCCTCACATGAACCTGCTCTGGCACACAGCCTCGTGCTCAGCCTGGTAACACAGCACTGCCAACTTCTGACTGCACAGCTTGGTGCATGAGTCAGTTGATCTCTTAAATTTGACCCTGGGTGTCAGCCTGGATCAAGTCTATTTTCCCTCTAGTTGGATGAGTGACAAACCTTACCCCCCGCGGCACAGGGCCTGGAAAGGAGCCTGCAGTAGAAAGCCAAGTCCAGCCCCTGCACATCCAAAGACTCTTGACACGTCTTGCTTAGCACTGAAAATGAAACAGGTCAAAGAGAGTGAGGGAGGCTGCACTGTGACCTAGTTAAAGAGAATGGGTCAGAATCTTGGTCAGGAGGGAGAACCAGGTCAGCCTGAGAGTGAGCATGAAGCAAGCCCGAGATGAGATGGAAAGGGTCTGAAGCGGACACATGCAGGGAACAGGACATCAGATAAGCAGGCAGATGCACAGGGCATTAAAAGACAGCACGCAGGGAGGAGACGCACAAGAAGCCACTGCACAGGAACTGGTTCAACAGCAGCTATAGACAGAATCACTGACCAACAGTAGATTCTAAAAGGCAATAATGTGGGATCTCACAAGATGGGCAGTAAGAGCAAATTAACAGAGTTGTGCAGCACCGCGAGCGAGGCTTGTGAGAAAGCTTCCGATTCCTTAAGCTTTGGGTTCACTATATATTCTGTGTGATTTACCTCATGTCTTCAGGAGATGGAGGTTTCGCTCCACCTCGGTTACCGAAGTGTTTCTCTTCCCCATATGAATGGTGTAGTAGATTTAACTGCTTTGTGGTTTAGGATCAGGCATTTGTGCTGACACTGCAAGGCTGACTGTGAACGTGTGCAAATACTTATTACAGACATATGACAAAGTGAGGGGACAGAATGGGACCCCAGAACGAATGATAATACTAACATATTTTTTCTGTTGCTTTACACTAAGTCAGCTCCTCTCTCCAGAGAAGTGCTAGGTCACTGAAATGTCTTTGGAATCATTGTCTTTCCAAAAAATTATTGATAAATAGATTTCTTCTGGCCTTTGCTGTGAGTCTGCAGAAGAAATTGTGGAAGAGTTTGAGGTTCAGAGCATGTTGTCTTAGAGAAGTCGT
The DNA here is from genome assembly GCF_000622305.1 of Nannospalax galili. NCBI lineage: Eukaryota > Metazoa > Chordata > Mammalia > Rodentia > Spalacidae > Nannospalax > Nannospalax galili. The sequence goes on from NW_008342543.1 coordinate 1,724,829, forward strand.
TGATCAAGGCGACCCTGATGTCAACCTGAAGGTGAATAGAGCTACTGCCCGTAAAATCAGGAAACCAGTGTAAAACCATCAAAGGCAGAAACGCTAAGATACTTGACCTGAGTTTATTCAACCTCCTGAAACTCTGGTCAACTGAAAGTCACTAGTCACAGGTGGTGGCTTAAATTTAAATTATTAAGTAAAATGGAAAATGTGTTGTCTATTGTTTTACTAGCTACATTTCAAAGCTCAATAACCATCTGTTGCTAGTCGCTCCCATCAGAGTAATGTATACAGAATCCAGAAAAGCATGCTTACACTCTTACTCCTCTGATACAAGCATTACAAAATGTTAACAACTGTAAAATCTAGGTGACGACGTTACTGGAAATTCAGTGCTCCTTTCTTCAGCTTCTCCACATTATTGAAGATTATTTTAAAATTTTCGTGACACAACATCCCAGTGGAATTTACAAGCGCTGACGAGTGTCAAGACTCCCACTTTATTTAGAGGCCCCTGTGCTTGCTCTGCCCAGTGATGGAACACCTCCCTTCCTGCAACACTGTCTTGTTTACACACATGTCAAAGAGATCAATGGAGAAGAATAATTGCATCCTGTCTTGCAATCCATCAGACAGATCCATAATTCATTATTCATGGACAGAAGAAAGCCTGCACGTCTATCGTGAAATTTTCAGGATTCTTCTCCCAGTCCTGAGCCAATCAATTTTATTAGAATCCCACATGAACGAATGCCTTTATTCTCTTCCTGCTACTCCTCCTTTTTACTTTCCAGGCAAGATGTTGACATTTACATACAACATTTGTATTTGCCCATCAAATAGGAGGCACCTGGCTTCTCCCATGTCTTTCACAAACAGCTTTTGACTGAGCTGCAACAAGGTTTTCCTTTCCACGCCAAAAGTTATGATAAAAAAGTGAATGTTAAATATATTAATTGAAAAAATGAATAGTTTTCTCATATTGGGAAAAAAAGAGGGAAATCTCAAACAAATGATGGAACTTGGTGGTGAAGGAGGGGCTCCAGAGGAGCTGGCACGGTTTGCGCTAGGAAAGGAGAAGAACATTTTCACAAAGCAGCTAGCGGCAGGGCACATCTCTCAGCAGACCCCCTACTCTTGAGGGCCAGGAAATTTGGCATCAGTACTGCATGGCGATTGGGAACCGTGAGAGGAAGTGTGCACACGCATGACATCTTAGAATCTGGGAAAGAGAGGTGGGAAGGAAAAGAGAAAGCATGAAATCCATTTATTGCAACTGGATGATGGACTCCGTGGGATGCCAAGAGATTGACACAGAGCCCCACGGCCACAGAGTTAAGGTGTCACGGGTTCCTTGATCTATCGTGTCAATGCACGTGTCTTCAGGCAAAGCAGCCACGGCAGGACAAATGCAAAGACATAAACGTGTAACCTCTGTAACCACCATGCTAGTGACACACAAGGCCTGTGGGAAACATATAACCTCTGTAACCACCATGCTATGACACGCAAGGCCTGTGGGAAATGTGTAGCCTCTGTAACCACAATGTTATGACAGGAAAGGCCTGTGGGAAACTTGTAACCTCCATAACCACCATGTTATGACAGGCAAGGCCTGTGGGAAACTTGTAACCTCCATAACCACCATGCTATGACACGCAAGGCCAGTGGGAAACTTGTAACCTCCGTAACCACCATGCTATGACACGCAAGGCCTGTGGGAAACGTGGTGGACTTCACCCTTGGCTTTCAGCAGAGTTGCAAGACAGTTTCAAACACAGAGTTTCCCATATTCCCAACGTCACTGACTGGGGAAAATACAATGATAATGGCCAGGACACCGGTTGTGTCTGCATCAGCCCATAGGTTCACTAGTCATTGCCACATAGTTGTAGTGGTCAGTGCACTAGGTCCGGCACTCCAGCGAAAGCAGACGTGTGCTCTTCCACATGGATTGTATCAGCTCACAAATGAAGTGATAAAACAGCTACAGAAATAAATGAGGTCCAAATACGAGTAGAGGCTATGCAGCCTGCAATCTCAGGCTGATCTGTAAAACACAGTGTGGGAAGGAGCGCTGTACTTCACATGGAGGCCCTGCGGCAGGAGGCAGCAGACATTTTTAGGGACGTGTTTCTGAAACATTTCAGAACCACCATAGGCAATAACATAAATCATGCACACCCACATACACCCACATAGATATCAGGTCACATCCAGATTTTACATCATATCTCAAGTCTCTATCTAGATGCAAGGACTCATGGTGAGTGTGGGTCAGTGAAAGCCCTCTTTCAAACTGGTCTTGCAGATAGTTTTTTATAATTTAATTAGGTCAGCTTTGCTGTTTCACTGTGCTGTGACTGGGAAGAGCTTCTAATTGATATCCATTCAGAATATAATTGCCAGTATTGTCTTCAGTTTGTAGTTCCCTTACAGGAAGCTATCAAAGTTGCTTGTTCATTCTACAAGGACTAGTTAATTAAAATTAAATACTATAATCCTCCAGCCTACGTAATGTGGCCATGCAAATAGTATCCTGAAAGGAAAAGAAGACTGAGGACTCCGATTTGCCTCGTGGGAAGTCTCTTGTCCCTCAAGATACCTGTGTGACCACTTTATAAGTGGACAGGCACAGCCTGTCCCGCCCTGCTGAATTTCTTACATATTTTACAATGAGACAAGTAATTTAGATAAAAGTTCTAGCATTTTTTGTCTCTGTCCCGATAAGTTTCCATAAACATTGCCTGGAAGGCACGCCTCTCACCTCAGAACCACTGCTCAAGTCCAGACAGTAACAGACTGGAAGTGGACGTGGCCCGAGGGTGGACAGGCTGCGCCACACCCCGACACTGAGGCCTGTGCTCATAGTCCTCCTGGTGCCTCCAAGCCTCTGAAGGACTCCCAGGGAAAGGTGGGAGGTCAGGACCTCAAATCCATATTGGCTTCGTTGCAGGTATAAGAGAACCGGAAAGAAGGCTGTGATTATCCAGAGCGGGAGGTGATGGTGGCCTTTCCAGGGTCAGGATGGAGAAGAAGGAGGAGACTGGGTGGGCAGGAAATGAGGTGAGAAAGGCGCTTCTGGCTTAGAGAAATGGTTGGGCAAAACCATCAACTTGTTCACTAGACAGGCACACCCAGGGGGACAGTCTGCGATAAGAAGCATGAAAATCAAGAAAGATTGGGACTTGTGGAGTTCTAGGTACTTTGGAATGCACCCCACAGAAGTCTGGGATGACACCCTACTGTGAAGAAAGGGAGTGAGCCAGACTTGACAGTCAGAAACTTGTGAGAATAACTGCAGCCTCTGGCATGGATGAGGACACAGGATCCGTAACTGACATGAAAATATCAAAAGACCAAAGCACATGGCAGAAGGAAACGTGGCATTTAAGAATTACCCACAGAATTAGAAGTGCAGAGCTATTGCATAAGAGGTAGAAGAGATTGATGAGTTAAGTGAACTGGGGGAAAATGTGAAACGATGTTTGGAGAGGAAATATCCCACCAACTTGGTCACTTGAAGGCATGTTCCTCCTAAGATACGGAAACCAAGATGTCTGTAGTGGAATTTAACAACTAGAAGCGTGTTAGGTATTTGCACTGAAGCATGCACAGTGGGGAAAGTAACAAGAAGTGAGTGATGGGAACATCCAGTTTAGATAACATTCCTAAGAGGGCTTTGCCAGAGACATGAAAACACAGGAGCAGGAATATGGCATAACATTCATCTCTGGCATGTGACTGCCCCCTTGTCTCTTGAATTAAGGAGAGAAATTCGCACCATATACAAAAATGCCCTGTGCTGTAAACAGAGCCAGGAGAAAGGATGGGTTTTCTACCCTGCAGGAGGAAGGAAGGTCATAGATTATAGATCTTCCCTGTGTCATTCTTCAAAGACATGAAAAAAGCTGGGACCCAGAGTAGAGGGAATAGGAAGGTTTGGCCTCTGTGAGGAGCCTGTTCTTTCCCAGTGTGGCTGTGCACAGATGGAGTGGGTGTTTGACACAGGGCACTGAGCTGGAGGAGCTGCCATTTTGCTACTGTTTCATTTCCTTTTCTGGTGCAGGGGTGAGGCTGGTCTCCTCTGACTGAGAGAAAGCCTGCTAGAAGGAAGGGAGCGCAAGGAGACCACGATTTGGAAGACTTCCAATTGCTACAGCTGCAGTCAGGAAAAGGGAAACAGAGCACATTATGGAGGTCTCAATGGCTCTTCAGGCAATGTTCAGAACCATGCTGAATGTATAAAGACTATGGATTTCTGTGTGTTCTCTCTCTCTCTCACACACCCACACATACAGAGAGAGAGTGCCAGGGAGAGACAGAGCGAGCTTCCTCAGTAGTTGTTTCAGGCAGCCTGGCAGAGTCACATGCTGAGGGACACGCAGACTGGGAGCCCAGACAAAGCCATTGCGGTTCATCTGTGTGCTTTGCTAACCAATGTGCTGATGAGTGTCATATGTATCCTCTCTAAGACAAAGGAAGCATGGCTTATCATGAGTGGAGCATGCTTCTACTTAGTTCCCCTACACGGGCTAGGGCAATGGGCAATGTGAGCTGTACTCACAATCCTTGATAGAAACCGGTAATTCCAGAAATATAGGAAGAAACTGATGAGGCAAATCTCAACTTGAAATGTTTCCACCTTTTGGTCTACATACAGACTTGATAATAGACTTTCCCTATGTCCAGCTCCTGTGTCCCTGCGTCCAGCTCAGATGTCGGCTATAATCTCTGGGTCCAGAAGGAGAATCTAAATCCAAGCATTAGAATAAAAAGTGCTGACCAAATACCCAGCATGCCCCACCCCAAAGGCACAGCCTCCCAGCCAACAGGGCAATTCATGAAAAAACTGTGGTATCTTCTTGATGGCTCTCTTTCTGAAGACCTTCCTGGTACGCATGGTGTCTATTAGGTAAAACACACCCTACTTTGCACAGCCTTCAAGTTTGTGAACGAAGCCCGGCTGCTCCAGCAGCTCCCCCCACCACTCATGTTCTGGGAACACAGTTGGAGACGCCATGAGGAGTTCTCAATTCTTGCTTCCATGTCAGCTCTGGCTTTGAGAAGTGCGTTCGCGATGGGAGCAAGTATCAAGCAGTAAAAGTCACTGGTCCACACAGACTCTGCCTCATGTCACTTAGAACATTTTCCTGAAACTTTCAGAATGTGAAATTTAGCTGTTAGGAGCCAATGAGAGTAACACTAGTAACTTAGCAAATGGCTACCAGACATCAGCCTGGCATCAGAAGGATTAACATACAGTAGGAAGATCAGTGAGAGGCAGACTGGAGAGGTGCTCAGCCGTTAAGAGCACTACTAGCTGCTCTTGCAGAGGACCTGGGATCAGTTGCCAGCACCCACATGGCACCTAACAACCATCCATAACTCCAATTCCAGGGGATCCAACACCCTCTTCTGACCTCTGTGAACATTGCACAACACAGTGCACTTACATACATGCAGGCAATACACTCATACATATAAAATAAAAATAATAAATAAAATATTTTAATAACAAATGAGATGAAAATTATTCTTGGTGAATTGGTAATCATGTTTGGGTATTTCAATGCACTAACGAGAGACAGTGAGAGAAAGAAAACTTCCATTGAACTGTGGTTTTACTGCTTTAATTCAGCCAAATGTTCTGTGAAAGCCCATAAAACTATAAACAGAATGAGATCCTTCACACACAAGCCCTCCCCCAGGGTCCTCATCTCTACAAGGAGTGCCTTGGGATAGATTTGTTTTGCATACTATATAAAGATCAGAATCCCATGTTTTATTTGACTATACTAACGTGTCTCAAGCAGAACTTTAAATAGAGTCAGCGATTTTATCTGAGGTTTGCAAAGTCACTGTAAAAAGCCAGCTGGTCAACAGAAAATGAACACAGCCCCAGTTCCTTCTTGGTTTTCTAAGCTGCTTTGTGGCTGCAGCTGACGGTGTCACGTGGCCCATCTGTGGAGGGTGATGGAGATGACGGTGTACAAAGTAAAGCACTGAAGTCAGACAGACTCCAAGTCCACTTCCATCACTCCTCAACTGCGTCCCTCAGCAAGTGGTGTGAGCACTGAGCTCAGCTTCTCCCAGTAAATAAGAATAACGATATTGTTTATGTCACGATTTCTGAGGGGCCAAATCAGAAAATGTCAAATGCAAGAACAGAGACACGTCCATGATTGTGACTCAGTGACAGAGCTCTACTTCATGCAGCTTCGTGGCTGCTATTCCAAATACTTTTTAAAATTTGTTTTTATTGAATTTTTGTGTATTTCATACAGAACATTTCACTCAGTCTTAATCATCTTTATACCCCTGTCCTCACTGGCACTTTCCCAACCTGCCCCCTACTGGAGCCCATATACTCTGTTATCCCTGTTAAGGCCCACTGTGTCAAGTCAGTGTTCCTAGACGTTCCCCAGTACAACTCCATCCACTGAGATCTAGTCAGTCTATCTAGAGTCCCTTGTTCTAGGAAGATCAGCAATTCTTCATACAGCAGCAATCAGTTGCCAATATTTCTTCAGCTAAGATTGCGGTCTGCTGTTCATTTTCACAGTTCTGGGCTAGGTTTTTTTCTGCCTGAGTTTGCACGGGACTTGTGTATGCTGACACCATTGCCATAGAATCATATGAGCAGGTTCCCAGGAGCTTGTAGGACTCTGGTTCCATATGGTCATGCACCTCCTCCCTGGCTCTTACAATCTTTCCACCCCTCTTTGGCGATAGTCCCTGAGCCTTAGGTGGGTGAAGTTTAATAAAGGAGACCTGTCCAAGACCAACATTCAGCAGACTCTTAAAAAATTAAGCATTAAGCATCATTAAGCATCTAGACATGGACTGGGGAGAAGGCTCACTTGCTACATAAGCAAAGAACCTGAGTTCTGATTCCCCAGAACCCACATAAAAAGCCAAGCACAGCAACACGGGCCTGTAATCCCATCCTTAGGGCAAGTGGGGCTTGGCAGGGAGATACATGGATCCTTAAAGTTCAGTGACCAGGCAACTTGGCCAATTCATAAGCTTCAAGTTCAGTGTGAGACCCAGACCCTGCCTCAAAATGAAGGTATAGAGATAGTGAGGAGAGCACCCAATGTCTCCTTTGTCTCTGTTTTTCCCACAGGAAGAAATATGGTTCTCTCCCTGTGAGCTCACACACATTGCGTAAATTCAGCTTCAATCCTGACCTCAACAATGCCTGACTTTCTATCTCCAATCTGCATCTCCCAAGAACTCACAAGCTCTGAGGTTGGCTCCTAATGAGACTCCACATTGTGCCTCTGAAATCTTCAATCCTAATCTTTCCTCCTCCTGTGTTTCAGGTGACATCACGACCTTATCATCGAAATCAGAACCTCGGAGTCATCCAATGTCCAACATGGTCCTTTAACACCAATGGCATCAGAGGTTGCTAGCTCAGATTTTACTGCTGGTTCCTTTCTTCGTCCTCGGTAAAACCTAAAAACAAGCACTAAATCACTGGTGAATGAATGAAGCAATAGGAAATCTCTCACACGGCTGAAAAGAATGCCCAGAACAGTCACTTAGGAAACAGTTTGGCTGTTCCTCACAGACCTAAGCAAAGTCTTAGCACACTACCTGACAATCATACCCCATGGTATTTACCCAAATGAGCCGAAAAACTTGTGTCTACACTGAAGTACACACACACAGAGCTACACACTGATGTTTATGATTATTTATAAATGTCCAAACTTGGAAAGATTCACACTGTCCTTCAATAGCTGAATGGATAGGTGCATTGTGGTACGTCCAGACAGTGGACTGAAAATAAACGCATTATCACTCCTGAAAATTGTATACTGCTGAGGAAAAGACTGTGCACTGTGTGATTTCAACTGCAAGACATTCTAGAAAAGGCAAAATTATGAAAACTTAGAAAAGATCACTGACCGTGAGAGGTTTGGGGGACCTGATACCACAGTAGTGGATGTATCTCATTATAGTTGAACCCACTAAATACACAGCAAGAGTAAGTCCCAAGGTAAACTGTGGTGTCGGGTGAGGCTGCTGGGCCGGTGTAAGTCCACGGACTGTAAGGAAGGCTCTTCTGGGATGCAGAGTGTTGGCAGTGGGCGGCTGCACATATTTGGGGGTAGGAGATACAGAGAGGATCTTCATATCTTCTAGTGAATTTTGCTGTGAATCTAAAACTACCCTGAAATGATAAGTCCACTAATGCAGAATGAGCAAAGACCAAAGCACACGTAGCTGTCTGTAGTCATGACCCTGTCTAATCAAGCTAGCACAGAGCCCAGGGGTGATTTTTTACTGGCAAGATCTTGTCAGGAATCTCACCACGGGAAAACTCTGTTCTACACAGAAACATCACGTCTGAGGGTAGAGGAGGAAACACATAGCATGAACCTGAGAAGAAGGCCACATGATAAAGGCTGCAGATCAGGACAACTGGAAGGCCTGGGCCCTCGAGGATTTTCAGTAAGTGACTGCGCCAGCCAGGCCTGTCATTACATATGAAAATAAAACTCCATACAGATGAGCCACGGTCATAAGCTATCGCTGTGGAAGCTGAACCCAGTTTGAGTTGACACGTGTCTAGCCACAAGTTCTTCTCTAATGACACAGAATCTCAGCACAGTGCCAGCCCCTCCTTGTGTCTCAAGGTCTATACACACCATCAACTCCGGCCACTGGATGCCATGAACTCTCTGAGTTCTAATCCTTGGAACTGGTCTGTGGACAATTTCCTGGGAGATGCTGTCATTTGCATAAGTTTTTCTTATGCTTTGAAATGGCTCTTTCTTACTAATCTGGCCTAGAAGTGTTTACATGCCCTCTGTAGACCAGAGGACATATTTACTACCTCTAGCACCTCTAGGAAGCCCACCAGGCCCCTGCCTCCCCTCAGCTCCCAGGATGAAACATTTGGCTGCTTTCCTGGAGTAAAGAATTTTCTTGATGTTATTGGTTTAGTCATTCTTCCTCCAAAGCCTGAAACTCCAGAGAGCAGTGACTATACCTCCCCATGTCCACAACACAGTGCTTAAAGTGCTTACAGGTCAATGGCTACCACATTCCACTACCTCTATGTCTCTTTCTGTAAACTCGGATCCTCTTAGGACTCTGCAACACCAAACACAACCTTACCGGATCCTGTAACGCATGTGTAAGAGAAACCAAAACACTTCTCTAAATGTTCACAGAGAGACTGTTTTCGTTACAGGATATAAAGACCTGCTGCCTAGGCTCAACACCAGCTCCCAGGTTAAGCATTTGGTCCCACAAGGCTGCGCCCCTCAGATGTCAAGTCCAAATCCGGGTGCTTTGATTAACAAGCTGTAGAGTGGTGGTTCCTTCAACTCTCTCATTAGGTTCAATAATTAGCTAGAACAGCCCTGAAACTGGGAAAGCACACAGCTGCGCTTGTGGGTTCATTATAAGGATTGACTCAGAAAGAGCCAGACGCAAGAGGGATATAAGTCAAGTGTTGGGAAAGGGCACAGAGCTGGGGCCTGTTTCAGGTAGTCATGGTCCCCAAACCACCATGTGGTCCCCACGTAGAAGCTACCCCAACTTCACACCATGGGGGTTTACAGGAGCACAAACAGTGAAGTCACTGAATTATCAAGTGGGAGTCCTCTCTGCTGTCCTGAGGCTGGGTGATGGGACTCTGATCATTCCAACTCTGTAACCACATGTTACCTCCCTGGGGAACTAGCCCCAATCGTTAGGGACTTTCCACAGATCATTCCATTAATGAACTCAGACATGAATGAAACAGAACAAAACACAGCCCTCTAACCTTCATGGCTTTTATCATTTCGGAACTCTTAAGAGTTTTAGGAACTCTGTTCTGTTCCACTAGTTTGAAACCGAAAGCAACATGTTTCTCATTATGTCATGTGTCCTGGACCCCAGGAGGTGAGCACACTAGAGACAAGAGATGACACGTTCAGAGAGCTTAACGCAACTCACACAATGCCCATGCGAAGACCTCAGTGGTCATGGCGACAGTGATGATGGAGCTGAGGTGATGCCTTTGTGCCCTCGGCACTGGATTTGGTCGAAGCAAGTCGCTCAGTAAATTTTTATGCATAAAGAAAGGAAATGAAGTGCAATCTTTTATTCTTTGTTTTAAATGATCGAATACTCAGAAGTCTCATAAACAGTGCAGAATGAAATGCTATCTTGTGTACTTAGTTTTTCCACCGAACACCTCAAGATGTTTATCCCCAGAGCTCATGCCTTTACACAGTTCCAGGCTTACAAGAGACAGAGAGCTTCTGCCCACAGTGAGACCCCACAGCAGAAACATTCAGCAGAGGTTCTCTGTGAGACTAATTGTCCTGGGCCAATGATAAATGCGTAAAGAATATTACTTTCCTGGCTATGAAGTTCCATGACGTTCCATGACACTATGGAATTTTGGTTCTGGCTCATGTTCTTGGTTGTTTGACCTTCCTATGGGAACAACTGAGTCCTGGAGAAAAGTGAACAGCCTTCCATACTCCGTGCCCAGCTCAGGACAGCAGGACCTGGGCAACCAGTTGCCATCCCAGGCTGGGGGCTCGAGGATTACCTCAGTAAGCCAACCCACTGGGTCCCAAAATAACTGTTCCTTGAGAGGCAGTTCGCCCTATTTGAATAGGCTGTTGATAGCAAGTTCTGTAATAGAATTTTAATTACACAATTAGCTAAAATAAACATTTAATATGTGCCTATTGTGTAAAAACAAGTGAACTACAAAATAGGTTCAGCGATCATCTTGTCCACAATCCAACAGGAGAAAAATAACAGGGAACTAAGGCCAATATAGTTTTCTCAAGTTAAATCACAATCTCACACACATCTGGAGTTGAGCATCTGTACCAAGAAGAAAAGGCTGTGTTCAAAGTGCTTAGCACAAGATCTGCTAAAACTATCTCAATAATCATTGGCAGTTGGGAAGACGGTTCTGATGAAGGCAATCAAACATTGTCTACGCTAGCTTTCTATTTGCTGTGACAAAAACACTGACCAAGACCAACTTGGGGAGGAAAGAGCTTATTTTGTCTTACTTCCCCCAGGTCACAGTCACCACTGAGGAAAGAGTAGGAACTCAGGGCATGAACTGGAGGCAGAAGCTGGAGCACAGGCTGTGAAGGAACACTGCTTACTCGCATGCTCCCCTGGCCTGTCCCTGTTCAGCATGGAAGAAGCCAGAGCGGTCTGCATCCCGATTCCCTACCAACAATTTGGGTAACCTTTCCAGGAGATGGTGTGATAAGTGTAGGAGGTAGGGATTGCTAGACAATGAGGGTAAAAAGACCCCAAAGAAAAGTAGCCAGTTTCTTGGCCAAAAGTCACAATGTCCTTGAGCCTCTTAGCAACATACTCTGTTCCAAAGACTCAACTTGCTTTCCTCTACAATACAGAACAACCTGCCCAGGAGTGGCACCACCCACAGCGGGCTGGGCCTTCCCAATAATCACATGACTCAATAATCAAGAAAACACCCCACAGACATGGTCACAGGCCAGTCCAATGGAGGCAATTCCTCAGTTGAAGCTCCCTCCACCAAGGTGCGTCAAGTTGACAAGCAAAGCTAACTACAGAAATACCTAAACTACGAGGGAGAAAAGAAGAGCTGTACGAGTGAAATAATAAAGGCATGCACTGAACAAATGCAAAGGAAAGAGAGAACACAGTGGACTTTTCTCACTTAAAAAGTGAGAGATCCGGTTGTGGTAGCGCACATCTTTAATCCCAGTTCTTGGTAGGTAGAAGTAGGCAGATCTCTGAGAAACTGCCTCCCAGTGCTGGGATTAAAAGCATGCACCACCATGCCCGGCCTTTTTTTTTTTTGTTCTCTGTAAATTCTAAACATTAATCCCTGGTCAGCTGAAGAGCTGTCAATCTGTCAATGATTCTTCTGCCCCTGGGGAGGCTGTCACTCCTTCGTTAGCTAGGCAGAAGCTTTGCAGTTTGATGCAGTCATGTTTGGCAATTTTTACTACTATCTCCTGAGCTGGTGGAGTTCTTGTTCAGAAAATCCCTGTCTCTGTCTAGATCTTGAGGTGTTTTCCCTATACTTTCCTCAAGTGCTTTCAGAGTGTCCGGTCTCACATCCAGTTCATCTATTTGAGGTATTCTGTTTTCTTTGCTTAATAGAGGAAAAGATGGGGACTTCGCTTCGTGGTTCTCCATGTGGATTTTTGGTTGTGTTTATTCTGTTTTTTCAGCATCACTTGTGGAAGAGACTGTCTTTCTCCAGTGGGCGTTCCTGGTCTATTTGTCAGGAATCACATCACTGGACCTTCATGGGTTTATTCCTGGGTCCTGTGTTCTATCCCCCTAGCTTACATGACTCTGTGTCCCAATACCGTGTGGTTTTCGTTGTTACGTCTTTGGCATAATTCTTGGAGTCAGGTGTTCTGACATGATCCATCCAGCATTGCTCTTTTTGCTCAGGAATGAACTGACTATTCTTTTTTGTGATTTCATATGAAGTCAGAATTTATTTTTCCTAGTTCTGTGAATAATGACTTTGGAAATGAGGTGGGAATTCCATTTAATCTGCAGAGCGTTCTCAGCTACATAGCCAATAGAGGTTAATACCAGTTCTGCCAATCCATGAAAATATAAGATCATTCTCTCAACTAATTTCCAGTTTTGTCTTCAGTGTTTTATGATTTCATTGTAGAGACCCTTCACCTCTTTGATTAGGTTTATTTCCAAATAGTGGAGGGGAGTTCATGTGAATGGGAGCTTTCATTTACATATGTATTTATTTATGTTCAGAGACCAGAGTTGGTCTGAAACTAGCTATCTAGTTCAGGTTAGCCTGAAACTCCATATCCTCTGAATCCTCTGCTTCCTGGAATTTCATGCACACTCCACCAGGCCTGGCTGAGATGCTGTTTCGAAGTGAGTTGCAGTTCCAGATGAAGGTGGTGTGCGTGTGTGTGTGTGAGCGTGTGCGTGTGCATACGTGTGCATGTGTGTACATGTGTGTGTGCAGGCGTGTGTACATGTAGTGTAAAAAGAGTGAGAAAGAAAATAACACTGTGGTAAAAGGATAAAGTTACCTACCAGCCTCTTCTGGGGATAACCACACTGAAGTGAGTTGCAGTTCCAGATGAAGGTGGTGTGCGTGTGTGTGTATGAGTGTGTGCGTGTGCATACGTGTGCATGTGTGTACATGTGTGTGTGTAGGCGTGTGTACATGTAGTGTAAAAAGAGTGAGAAAGAAAATAACACTGTGGTAAAAGGATAAAGTTACCTACCAGCCTCTTCTGGGGATAACCACACTCTGTCTCCCTAGAAATCAAGCTCAGGACTCTAGTGACATCTGCAAAGGGGATTTCCAGCCCTGGGCACACTCCTCATCTGGGTAGGGTCTGAAGACAAGCCTCCACTGCATTCCACTGGTGTGTCAACACAGCCTCAGTTTTAACTTCACATGTGATTCATCTTAAAGCAGCGTATTGATTTTAAGTCTAAATGTTTGTAATATATTCCATTAACATCCCCGAAGTCCTGGCACAAACATTAATCACTGAATTTTGAATTAAAGCATCCAGAGGGACATGAATCAAAGCACGTAAACAAAGAGGAAAGGGCAGATTTACAGCTTCGGTGAACGCATTTCCTTCAGTTTTGGCTCAAGGTAGTCAACAGTGTATTGAAAAACGAAGAGCTAAAATGTCAGCTTCTTTCCTCAGTAATCAGGGAGGACACAGTTTCCTCTGGATTCATTATTATCTGTTTGTTTTTTTTTTAAGTTGAGCAGTTTCCTAATCCTACTAAGGGGATGTGGCACCTCTGGAATCTCCACAGTGTCGTATCTTAAGGAGATCTGCATGATGACAAAACCAGTTGACATGCCAATGGGAGTGGAGGAATGTTCACCTCTAGAACGAGAGCGATGGGTCATCAATGGGTACCGAGCGAGGGAGAGCAAGTTTTCTCTGGTGACGAGCTCCCTGTTAAGTTATCTAACCCTGAGTCAGCCATAAACGTGTGTATATGTGAGTACTACTAAATGGAATCTGTTCACTATATATGTATATTACATTTATACATATGTATTATATATGCACATACAAGTGTATGTATATACAGCAATCAAAGAAGAGGACAGGATATTGAGAGGAAGTTGAAGGGTCACTGAAGGAGCGGACAATGCAAATGTAATAGTTATGTATGAAATTCTCAAACATTTTAAGAAAAGTAAAAAGTAGGGCCTCAGCAGTTAAGAGCATTGCTCTTGCAGAGGACCCGGGTGAGGTTCCCAGCACCCACGTGGCAGCTACAAACCATCCTTAGCTCCAGTTCTGAGGGGAATCCGAGGTCCTCTTCTGACCTCCACAGCATTGCACAACACGGTGCACTCACATACACACAGGCAATACACTCATACACATAAAATAAAAATGATAAAATATTTTTTTAAAACTAACAAAATCATATTATATCTTTACGTGAACAAATTTTCTCACCATGTATGTAAACCCACCCCCCAAAAAAGATGAAATGATACTGAATCCTGCTATGTTTTAGATAAAAGAATTATTCATAAATATACAAATTAAAGGGGAGAGAGATTCAGTTCATTTTAAAAAGCATTTCCAGGACTGGCAAGATGGTTCAGCAGGTAAAGGCACTTGCTGCCAAGCCTGATGACCAGAGTTTGATTGATCCCCAGGACCCATATGGTGAAAGGGGAGAACCCATTCCTTCAGGTTATCTATCCTGTGACTCCCATACACACACCACAGCACATATTCATCCTCACAAATAAATATTAAATGTGTTTTCTAAAGAATTTAATTTATTGTTTGTATTCTATGTGTATGAGTGTATTGCCTCCATGTATGTAAGTGTATTTGTGTCATGAAATGCCCGAGGAGGTCAGAGAGGGTGTCAAATCCCCTGGAACTGGAGCCATGGACTTGTTAGCCACCATGTTAGTTCCCAACCCAGGTCCTCTGCAAGAGCAGCCAAGTGCTCTTAACCGCTGAGCCATCTCTCCAGGCCCCAGCTTCATCATATTATTGATTATAAAGTATTCAGGTCAGCCTTTAACCAAAGCAAACACTGGTTAATCTTTTATCACCCGCTATGTATAAAAATAAATGTTTAATTTTGTTTCATATTATTACTATTAACACTTCCTCATGGGATAAGAAACTAAAGTTAATGCAGGTTAAGTAATATGATTTAATCCTTAGAATATCCCAAGCAGAAGCTGGGATTGTAAAGCCATGGGGAGATGCTGTTAAAAGTGCATACTTCAGAAAACAGATACAGGAATAAAAGGTATAATGGCTTGAGAAGAAAAGGGGAAAGCTGACTAGATGCAGTTTTGAAATCTCAGGACAACGGCGGGGAAGCTCAACAAACAAGCTCGGAGAGGAGGCTTCGTCCACAGATTGTCTGGAATCCGCAATGACTGTGCTGCATGAGCACGGGGGTCATTGGGCAGGGTGGAGGAACAGCTTCGTGAGCTGAGAAGGTGGGGTGCAGATGGCACAGAGCTCACCTGCCTGGGCTTAGAAGGCACCCAAGTGAAAGGCAGGATTTGGCTGGTAGAGAAAACCAAGCTCCAGGTACCAACACAGCCAGTGAGCAACAGGGTGTGGGTGAAGAACCGGTACAGCCTGGCGAGGCTGCCGGGGTCACCGCAGCCAGCACTGCATGTGTCGGTGCTTTGTATTAACAATTAACGCACCTCATTCACATGAATGGACACGATCCACGGCGATATTTTCAGACATGCATGCATCACACCTTGTTCCCACTGCTGACTCCTTCCAGTGCCCCTCCCACCTTCTCTAGTATACTGTCAGGGTGCTGGATTTTCCATTTTCAAATATGAACAGACACATGTGGTGCATCTGTGAGCGTGGATTATCTCATTTATCAATGTCATCTATCCATTTTTCTGCAAATGACAGGATTTCGTTCTTATTTATGACTGAAAAATATTTGCAGTGATGTTTTTAGGAAACATTTGCTTAGATTATTAAACGGAGGAACAGCAAAACCACCAGAGTTCCAAGCATTGTATGGTTTAGGGGGACCCTTGTGCGAAATGTCTTGTTGGCTCTTCCTCTTCTTGATCCTTGAGGAGACAGATTGTTTTAAAAAGACTGGTGATCTCTAGCAGAAATCAATTATAATATAACAGAGGTCATGAGGGTCCCCTCTACTGTGTACACATCACTAAATTCCTGTGTTCATTGGTAAGAGAGCACAGTTTCCTTGTTCTTAAGAGAACTGTTCCTGCCTCATAATAGCTTCTTTTAAGAAGAAGAAATAGGACCAAAGACATATTCACAGGCCATGACATAGTCCTGGACTTTTGTACTATGAGCCAGTTGAAGCCCACAGCTTCCTGATGAATCGGACTCTGACCAGAGTTGTCTAATAATATATTCT
Organism: Nannospalax galili; assembly: GCF_000622305.1. NCBI lineage: Eukaryota > Metazoa > Chordata > Mammalia > Rodentia > Spalacidae > Nannospalax > Nannospalax galili. The sequence continues at coordinate 1,741,230 of NW_008342543.1, forward strand.
CCCCCCTCTCTCTCTTCCTCTCTCTTTTCCTCTCTCCTTCTCTCCCCCCTCCCTCCCTCCCTCCCTCCCTCCTTCCTTCCTTCCTTCCTTCCTTTCTTCCACAGAGATCAAAGGAAATGCCTAGGGTCCCTGAATTAACAAATGATAAAACTACAATGAGCACTCCATCTGGGTTATCCAAGATTAAGATGCTTCCCAGGATGCAAGACTAAGTTTTCAAACTTGAGCATTCCTAGAAAAGCTGGAATAAGTTGGTCATTGTGGTCAGAACTTGATTCAACCCCAAATATGCCTCCATCTAAAGATTACACTTTTCATAGCCATTACCCAGCTCCATGTCCATTCAGAAGACACGCAGTGCTGGTGTTCACTAAGAATTCCTTGACTCCATGGAATCCCTACAAGGATATTCACAGGCTCCAAGGCAGCCCAAGCTCTTTCCTGGGAAATGTTTTCTTAGCTAGAAGCCATGGAGTATTCTGAGGGACCCAAGCTATCAGTAAGAGGGTTAGTGGTTTTTGTTAGGTTTTATTTTGTTTTTCTGTTGAGAGTGACTGTACATTTTATCACATGTTCAAAGGGACGTTTGTCATAATTAAGTTTAAGAGCCACCAGCATGGTCCTTACCTTTGGATTAAGGAGAACACAGTGGTGCAGCAATGATCCAGCCTCCTGGTCCCAGTCAGAACTGGCTCCCCATGCGGAGTATTCTGAGGGACCCAAGCTATCAGTAAGAGGGTTAGTGGTTTTTGTCAGGTTTTATTTTGTTTTTCTGTTGAGAATGACTGTACATTTTATCACATGTTCAAAGGGACGTTTGTCATAATTAAGGTTAAGGGCCACCAGCATGGTGCAGCAATGATCCAGCCTCCTGGTCCCAGTCAGAACTGGCTCCCCATGAACAGCCAAACAACTGACTTGGGCTCACGGCTTACGCTGGGCAGCAATCATTGGTTACATGGTTCAGCCTGCCCTCATCTGAGTACTAGGGATAAGGTTAAACTGATTGAAACTTGAAAGACATTTGCCAGTGCTGCAGAAGATCCTGTCAGAGCAGGCTGCCTTGGAGAAGGAGCAGTAGCTGATGCCAGGCTTCAATGTGCCCTTGGAACACAGTCTCACCTCCTGACCGGGGTGTGCTAAGCTACACTTGAACAGAGCTATGGTTACTTTTCAAGCTGAAAATAAAAAGGTCATTTCATCATTGACTATTTCTGGTATTAATTCTTTAAGTTTTTAAATAAAAATGTATTGCATGCTGTTTGGATGCAGGAACTATTCTGAATGTTTGATACAGCTATAAACATGGGAAAGTCCAGGCACCATGGAGCTTGCCATCCTGTAAGGGAGACAGTAGGCAAAAAATAATTCAGTACATTTATAATCCTTTTCAGAGAATAATAGGATAATGAATGCAACAATTAAGAAAAAATAAGTAACCCCTGTGCCTAGAAACTAGGAGTGACTCTTTGACTGTACTATTTCACCGAGACCTCTACAAAGAAGGGGCCTGGGTGTGTGGTGCAGGGGCAAAGGCACGGAAGGCCTGTAAGACGAGAGGAAACCAGCCTGTGGGGTTACTTTTGGTTTCCACTGAGATAGGATAGAGACATACAGCTCTAGAGCAGTTAGCCCATAAGTCTTGCAGAAAATAATGTTTCTGACATTTGCATACATAATAGTTTGATCGCATTGGCCCCGACAGTCCCCTCTTACCCCCTTACTACCTGTTAGTCCCCATCTCTTCCCAGATAATGAGCATGTTTTAGTATATGAAATGCTATGCCCCTCAATTTACAAAGAGAAATTGTAATTACTTATTTAAATGTATTTTATACCATATATTTTGGAAATTCCATGTGTGTACACAAAGTGTCTTGATCATATCCATCCCCCACTCCTTCCATCCAGATCCCCTGGACGCCTTCAATTTACTTCCCAAGTCCCTCCCAAATTCATGACTTTTGATTGCTAATCCACTGACCCAAATTAGTGCTGTCCATATGCTTGTGTGTGGGGTCATCCCCTGAGACATGGGCCACCTATCAATGGTCACCCTCCCACATACAAAGAAAAGTGACTGTTCCTCCCTCAGCAACTGTCCATTGTCTAGGGTGATCACTTACATTCCCATGGCCTCAGTATCTACCCAAGGTTTCCTAAATCTATCATCTGTCTGTCTGTCTATTCAGCCAAGAATTTTTTTCTGAGCTTGACTCATATCTCTATTTACCTCAAATGTACATGGATATCCCAGAGAGACTTAAAACTAGTCACTCAAAGATAATTCACCATTTTCCATTTTAAAATCTGCTCTTGGCCCTGTCCCCCACCCAACAGTCAGCAGCAAGACCCACATGTCAGACCAAGAAATTCAGTCCTGTTGACTCTCCCGCTTGCCCAGCGTGTCCTAGGGTTCCACTGGGTTAAGATGCCTCAAGTTTCTTGTTCCATCCCTATCCCCAGTGGCCTGGTCTGGGTTGGGGCATCATCTCCATCTCTGTAGTTTCCACCTCAGCCACTTTACCTCCTATCTGTTCCTTACAGTGTTCTCCACTGTAGGCAGAATGGACGGTTCCAAACCACAAGTGGTGCTGTCATATCGTATTGTAAAATTTTCCCACACTCCTGTTAGGATCCAGATGAAACTAAACCCTCCATAAAATGCCTAGGGCCCTGCGTGGCCCAGTCTTTGCTTACCTAGTCACCCATCTCCCTCTCCACCCTTGACTCAAGCCTAAGTCAAACACACAGCACCCGTACATCCCTCCGTGCACAATGCTGAGCTGAAACTCCTCGTCCCCACTCTTTATCTGAAACAGCTCCCCAATTCCGTATCCTGTGTTCATCTATAAAACTCGTTCTTAGCATTCACATCTTTTCTTAGATACTTTTTCTTCCAGGAAGTCTCCTGCCAGAAGTCCAGTTGAGAATAGGTATTCCTCCACTCAGCCTTCCCAGCTGCCCCCGTCATGGCCTCTGCGGCGGACGCCCATCAACACTTGGATACTTTTTTGGTCTTTATCACAAGTTGCACACTTATTGAGGAAAGAAGTATTATCTTCTTCACGATATTCCCAAAGCTTCTAGAACAGAGCGGGGATCGTAATATGCCCTTAGGAACCAGGCCGGTCAACCAGGCCGGTAACGCAGTTCCCTAATCCCTTCACAGTACAGTTGGAAAATAGCCCCAGAAAGGTAAGATTCCCTCATGAGGGACACAGATAATTTGTTTCAAAGATAACACTGGAATATCTATCTTGGGTTGTATTAGATGTTTATTTTTTTATTATTGTTTTTATTTTATGTGTATGAGTGTATTGCCTGCATGTATGTGAGTGCACCTGTGTTGAGTAATGCCCACAGAGGACAGAAGAAGGGGTCAGATTTCCTTGGAACTGGAGGTACTACAGATGGTTGTTAGCCACCATGTGGGTGCTGGGAATAGAACCGGGATCCTCTGCAAGAGCAACCAGTGCTCTTAAGCACTGAGTCATCTCTCTCCAGCCCCTGTTTTAGATGTTCAGATGATCTTTTCCTTTTTCTTTTTGACCTCCCTCCCTCCCTCCCTCCCTCCCTCCCTCCTTCCTTCCTTCCTTCCTCGTTTTAGATGTTCAGATGATCTTTTCCTTTTCCTTTGACCTCCCTCCCTCCCTCCCTCCCTCCTTCCTTCCTTCCTTCCTTCCTTCCTTCCTTCCTTCCTTCCTTCCTTCCTTCCTTCCTTCTGTGCAGGGGATCACAGGAAGCAAGCACTCTACTGACAGAGCTACATACACAGCACTGATGTCTGTGCTTTTGTCTAGGTCTCTCCTCAGATGCCGGGCTTCTCACAGAGGGTAACCCTAGCTCCTAAGCTCACCAAAATGCCATGGTCCAGTAGGAATAAAGGTCTAGACACATAAAAAGACACACTCGAGTCAAAGCTGAAGTCAAAGGGATTCCACTAAGTGTTGGGGAAAAACAGAGGGGCTGCCTGTAGGTGGAAGCTCCATGGGAGACTTGAGCCCTGTCCTGGAGATGTGGCAGGAGATGCGCCTGGTTGGGTCAGGAAGACACAACGGAGAAAGAAAAGAGCCTCCTTTGCTCTTCCAGCTGCCATTCACTTCCACACAGGAGCTTCCCACTGGGAACTGTCCTTCAAGAAGATACCCCGGAGGCAGATGGGGGCTCTACCTCTGGAGCAGTCAGGAGCACAACGGTCACTCATTCGCCTGCCCCTCGGGGTGGCACACGCCCCCTGCCCTCACTTTCTGTGCTCATCCCCCTCAGCTGAAGACTATGCGCTCAGACATTGTGACATTACTTCAACATGCGCCTAAGTAAAGCAGAATTAGGAACAAAATTCCCCAGGGAAAAGAAACAAGTTTCCTGTGTCATGAAACCAAACAAAGAAAAGCTGAACCTTTGATTAAAATATAAGGCAAGCCATCAAAGACAGTGAAGAACATGTCTAAGTGAATGGAACAAAAGTGAGCAGCGAGCGGCCTGGACCTCTCAGCGGACACTGAGCCCTAGCTCGGCTCTCTTCTATAGTGACTCCTGTCTTCAGTGTCTCACAAAATGTCTTCTGAGGCATTTCATCTACTATGCAGTCTCAGTGTCCTACTGCCTAGACATGCCTAGCACATCAGAGGGTTGCGGTAAATAATGACTTAAGTCTATTATTTAGAATGTCATTGTCTCGAGAATCATTCCTGTGCATGTTGAACAGTAGCTACCCTAGAGTCAAGCTAATCTCTCATTCATTCATTCAATCAGCAAGCATATATTCAGCACATATCACAATGAGAGGGCCTGTTCTACCAATGGGAGTTCCCACAAGCCAATGCTATAGTCAGTCTTTAATTCATCCATTCCACCGAATACACTGAACACAGGTCAAATGCAAGAACTGGTTCTACCAATGGGCATTCCAGTGAAGCTTCTAATAATATGTTGATAAGTGTTGCAATAGAGGGTACAGGAAGAAACTTGTTTCAGAAGTAGATGGTAAGTGGGGGGTTGGGGGGTGAGGGAGAAGCTAGTGTTTTGGTAAGATGACATTTAATCTGCAGCCAGAATAAAGTGGGGATGATCATGTGTTTATGGGAGCAAAGAGAATGTCAGGAGGATGCAGTCTGATGCAGTGTTGAGGATGAAGGAAGACCAGATGCCCCAGGCGACTGTGTGTCACAGCAGGCGAAGGCTAGGGGTGGGTTATGTCCAGAGTCTGGCTTAGGGTCGGAGTGGGTTAAGGTTATGGATGGCTTGTAGGATTTCAGATTTAACTCTAGGTTAGGGAAACACAGGTGGGCTTTAACTCACCAAATTTGATTTCTTTTTTCCAGTCATCTAACCAGCTGCCGTACACAGAGGATCACCAGGGCAGCCAGGATGTTAACTGAGCACCTGATAGATTAGTCTGGGTGGTGGGTGAAAGGATGACGGCAATCGTAGTAAGCCTGGAAAGTAAGCCAGGATGACACCTGTGCCCCCTCTGTCCTTGTGCCGTGTTGGCCCCAGGTCCTACAGTGCTTTGCAGACATTCTTCTGAGACACGAGGACTCCCATCTCTGGCAACCTCCTCTCCCTCTCTTGCACCCATTCTCACATGACTTCCTGTGTACTGCTCTCTCTGTCCCAGCTCCCCTTCCCAATGCTAGCAGCTCTTACCTGCCATGCTGCCCTTTACTTCATTTGATCCTGGCCCTCTAATCTGCACTAGACAGAAGAGCATATTCTTCTGAACTGCTGAGCTTTCCATGGCTCCTCATGATGTTTAGGAGAGAGAACATTTCAGAGACTGGCTCAGAACCCTCAGTGAGTCCGCCCAGTTTGGCTCCCTACATCAAGGAACACACTCTACCCTTTCCTCTGCTCACTTCAGCAATGCTTGTTCCTGGGCTCTGTGTGTTAGTCCCAGCGTCCATTACAAAGCCAGCCTCGACAGCCGCTCACAGGAAATGGGTGGAAGACGCCCCTAGGCTTACACAAATCTGTGTATTTCTTGGTCTGTTCTCATTTTCTATGCTTGGCACCACAACCGCACACTAAGTTCATGAAGGAAACTTGCCCGCTTCATGGTGGGACCTCAGAGAGTGGCATGAGGGAGGACAAGGGCAAGGGTGTCGACGCAAGTTCCCTGTTACTGGTGTATCAGCACCCCACTCCATTCACACCAGAGGAGGAGAGCCACAAAGCACTGGTTCATAGCACTGGTTTTCTCTGAGATACTGAGATCTCTCCCGTCACCACTCTGGGGCTGTTGAGCAGCCACCTAGAAATGGTTCATGCTTGAGCGGAAGGAAGCGTCTGACATTGCCGAGAACCCAGAGTTGCAGAAACTGATCCACATTTGCAATGTCATGAATTATCACTAACTCTATCAAGAAAGATCAGGATTCTCATATACAACTTCAAGTCAGTGGAATAACAGATTTCTTGCAGACAGGATACAGCAGTAGAATGCTTACCTGGAGAGGGGGACTAGGTATTCAACAGGTCCCTAAGGTTGAGCATCATCTCCAACAGCCTCACCTCATAGACTGAGGAAGGTTTAAAGAATTAAAATTTTGCTAGTGTCATTAGACTGTGAAGTATAGAATTTTGGATAGTTTATGAGCTTTGATGGAAAATATGGGTGGAGGGTCAGGAATGCAACTCAGTGAGGGGAACATAGGTCAATGTATGTGAGCATTTAAAACAGAATGAGGAAGGGCCATTAAAATTATACATCAGGAAACTTAAGGTCCAGAAAGGGAGCTAGGACAGCAGTCCTACAAGTGTGTGATGTCAGGGGTGGGTTCTGTGGTTGAACTGGAACCTCAGCTCACTGTACTTCATAGAACCTCATGTCTATCCAAGAGAGAGTTTTGATCTCTCTCTCTCTCTCTCTCTCTCTCTCTTTTTCCCTCCCTCAATCTCAATATCTTATAGATGAAATACAGGAAGAAAATGCATCTGGGGCATTTCAGAAACTCCTGTAACCATCTATAATTTTTCTATAAGGCAACTGTACCCATCCCTGGGAAGTCACAAGACCCATTTCTCACTTTATATCTCCTCAGTCCATCTGGCAAGGTAACCATCATTAGAAGACCCTACTCATAAGGCAAGTGACTAAGGGAATACAGTGATTTACAGAAAGTCACAGAGCTAATAATTGGGGGAGACTGGGCTCCAGAGTCCTGTCTGATATGCTGCAACTCAGTACAGGGATTTTGCTCACTTTCTAGAACAAAATTTAAGGAAAATAAAGGAACATGCTTGTGCTAAGTATGTTGTGGCTTGTGTGAGGCTTTTACTTCATAGCTACTGCTTTACTCCACATGTTCAGTATCACTGTGAGATTGGTATCAACAAGTCACATGCTACAACCAGGAATCTGAGGCACAAGGGTATCTGAATGCCTTGGTTCATGGTCCCTCTTAGAACCTGGACTCAGTCCTAAACCTTCTGAAGCTGATTTATATATTTTCTCATTATATGGGAGAGAAATGGAAGGGAGAGAAATAGAGCCAAAATAAGTCTAAAATATTTCATCTGAGGTTTTCAGCAAATGCTACCTGAAGGCCATTCAAAACCAGATTACAGCAATTCTAAAGTATCCATTCAAAAGAAATGAGCATTTTGAGGCACAGTATGTATTTGTGTTCCCCTTCGCTCTGCTTCGGTGGATTGACCTTAAATAACACGCAACAGACCAACAAGCATCCCTCAGGCCGGCTGCACCTGGGGTAGGGGAAGCAGGCTTGGCGGTGCCTCTTCCACACAGGTGGCTGGGTTACTGGCAAGGCCCATCCTCTCACTCTCCCCAGTTTGTGATGGGTTCTGGGGCCACAGTGGAGGCAGAGCAGACAGAGGACCCTGCCCTCAGGGACTCTAGAGAAAAGAGAATCACGTGTGAGCAGTGATACAACAGAGCCTGTCTGTCATAAGCAGGTGCAGCGGGTCCAGGAAGCACAGAAGAAGATCTGTGAAGGCTCCCGATAGGGCAGAAACTTTGAATTGGGCCATGAGGGGGAAGATAAAGTAAGACATGGCCAGTCTCTACAGAGACACCAGCAAGAGCACAGGCAGGGACACAAAAGGACAAGAAAACAGAGCACAGCCCAGGCTCCTTCCTGAGCTTACCGTTCTCTCTGCAGTGAAGTCAAGCTGTAAATGTTTGGCTAATTTCATAAACCTGGACACGACAGAGCAGAGCTGGATCAAGGCAATCCAAATCACAAGGATCACAAGTGTGTGCAATGCACCCATCTAACCCACATTCAAGGGAGTCTTCACTACATGCAAATGTCTGTTGCACTCTCAAAATGCTTGGCTTCGCTCCAGGGTACACAGAACACACTGTTTGGAGACAGAGCGCTGCTGTTGTCCACGGCAAAGCTCTTGACCTTCAGCAGCCATAAACAACGAGGACATGCAGCATTTCCCCTTGATACAGCCCTCTTTATAGTGCCCTGAGTGTATCTTGAACAAGACATTGTATCAACACTACTGAGTCACTGACACCCCCCCGCCCCGCGCCATAGGTGTATGAATGTATATGCCTTGCTGATCTGAAGGAGTTTCTTTGGGAAATGATCCTTTCTTTGATCACGTGAGGCAACAGCATTAAAGATCATCTCACATGCACCCTCCACTTTCTATTTGATTATTTAAAAAGCCTAGTAAATGTTAAGGATTGCTAGTTCACCATTCTGTAGATGAGAGAAACCAGCAAGTTAGAGTAACGCGAGGTCGCACAACAGGTGCATGATGAATTCAGAGTTCAGACCCACATTCCTGGCTCCCAGATCTCGGCCTCTTTCTCCTACACTACAGCTTTCCATCTGCCTAGAGTGTAATAGTGTCTTCATTATGACATGAATTCCCAAATGAAATGCTGACCAGATCACATCCTCTCAGCTAACACAACTACATCATAAATTAAAAGCCCAATTCAAGAACATGGCCTTTTAACTGGAACTTACCACAGTCTCCTGAGGCCAAGATATATAGGGAGAGTACTTCCAAAGCCAATAGCTACCTATACTGGAAATTACTCAGAAATCTGCCTACCTCTAAGAAGAACTGTCAGACCATAATTACTCACCTAACTCTGCCCCCTCCCTTCTCTTAGGGTTCTCTGGACTCTGCTCCCAGGTCAGCTGAGTTAGAACCATGCCCAAACCCCCAGGCCATCCTGCACTGTAGGCAGCCCAGGAACACTTAGGCTTTGAAATACATTAAGAGTATGGGACCCTATGGAAAACATTATCCCCTAGTTCAAAGGGTAAACTGAAGCTGTTTGAAAGTGGGACAGTGTGCCAGTGGCTGAGGGCCAGAGGTGCCTCTGGGCTCCAGGCAGCAGTGCTTGTTTTCCTGGAAAGGGAGGAAAGCAGAAGGAAGGGGAGGCTTGACTGATGGCTGATAATTTTATTGCTGTTACCATCCCATCCCCAATGACCGATGCTCATAGTGCCATAACTTCAGGGGTACTCGAAGGTCCCCAGATCACACCAGTTACCACTTCCTTGCCTAAATATCTCCTACAGTGTCTGCGTTTCCAGCTTGGTTTATGAAGGAAGAGCATTTCTAAACTGCAATGCATCCCTTCCCCAAAGACTGGGCCTCTGATTCAGCCTGGTCCACCCAAAATGATGACCATAGTCCCCTCTACCCCAACAAGGTCTTCTTTTTAAGCCTGCCCTGGGTTCACTGGCTCAGGCGGCCTGAAAAGGCAGAGGTCTGAATGAGCCCTTCAGCCTCCACCTGGGGAGACCATCTCATTTACCCAGCATCTCCCCACCAATCACAAGACCTGCCCAGATGTGTGGCAAGACTAGAGGACAGATAAATGAGGGGAAATAGAGGCAACACACATTTCGCGGCAGAATCCCTGCTCAGTAATAGAAAGCTATCCAACTAGCAACCGCGCTTCCAGAAACGTCACTGCCACAGAGGAGCGAGTTTTGCAGCTGCCCAGCAGCTCGGCGCTCTCGCCTACCTGTCTCCCACCGCAGGACTCCCCTCGCTCACCTCCTCAGGCCCAGTTACAGCTCTTGGTGTCCCCAGTTCTCTTCCTAGGGTCTTCCTCAGCCGCCAACACTGGCAGCGACGATGGGCGGACCGAGGAGTCCGTGGCACCTGCGAGCCTGAGTCTCGGGTCCCCGCTGCGAGGCTGCCTGGAGGAGGAGCGAGAGGATGCTGCCCTCGCTGCCGCCGCCGCCAATACCGCCACTGTGGTGCTGATGCGGTTGCTATGGTTATGGAACTCCGCAGCTGCCCCCTCTTGGTGCAACAGCTGCCGGTCCACAAGGGCCTCCAGGCAGCCCCAGCGAAGGCGCCCGACGCAAGGCTGTGAATATGGTTAAGGGGATTCTCCCGCCGCCGCCACGCCGCCACCGCTGGAGAGAAAACCACCACCGAGTCCACCCTGGTCTCACCCACTCCGCTCACCTCCGTCGCCCTTGCTCCTCTCCTTCCCCCGCCGGGACTCGGCCAGACTCCAGCGCCCGTGCTGCGCCCTTGCGGCCTGGAGAGCCCGCCCTGCCGCTCCCGCTGGCTGAGCTCCCGCGGCCGCTGCACCGGGAAGGCTGCGAGGTGCCCGGGAGGCGCTGCTCCTGCTCCCCCACCGCTACAGCTCCCTGCCTGCAGTGTGCCAGGAGAGCCTGGGCTCCCTGTCTGCCCAGAAGCCAAATCCCTCCAGCTCCCCAGCTCGCTCCTGAGCTCTCCTGCCAGCCAGCCCGGCCTGTGGAGGGCGCAAGCTGCTGGACCAGATGTCTGGCCCTTGCCAGCCCAGGCCGGCGGTGAGCATGCTCAGTCTCCACGCCAGGACCGTCCTGAGCTGCAATAGGATGCAGTTGGAAGGAAAAGGTCCTTTTCAGACCCCGGGGGAGAGGGTAATTAAGCTTGGAAGAAGAACCAGGGGGCAACAACATGCCCAAGGAAGACGGAAAGCGCTATGCGACCCAAAGGGCCGATACCAAGTAAGCCGTGTGGCAACCAGCTTACCCACCGTTTATCAGTCGGCTTCACGCTGGGCACTGGGGCCTCAGAGGTGTGCAAGATTTGATCAATGGAGGGAAGGATCTGGAAAACGTTAAGTCAATCCCTGTCTCCTGGCCATCAACTGACCGACTGCAGTTTACGCGGGAATTCATCATCTCAATATCCCTGTGCCAAGAAGTTCTCATGGCACACTTGTTACTGGGACAGAACAGCCTTAAAGACGTTGGAAGTCCAACGCTCCCTCCATTTAGACAAAACTGCACTAACGCTAGTGTGAGCCTCGGGCTGTCGGGCTGAATTGGAGGGTGACCATCTCCTAAATGAGCTGTGGGAAAGGCAGCTATGAGCGAAAAACTTGAAAGAAGGATAAGCACAACCCGAGCAGGCAGTGATTAGTGGGGAAGAACACTCCGGAACGAGGGGGGCAGGCACCAGCCTCAAAACAAGACATGCAGGACTGGGTTTTGATCCATATGGGGTTTCGGTATGGCTGGAACAGAGTGAGCTAGGGAAGGTAAGATGCCATTGTGATGCAACCCAGGACTGTAGAATCCAGGAGAAAAGGTGGACTTGAAGACAGTGGGGCCTCTGAAGGCAAGCATAAAGCTGGAACACCTAGCTGGACATCGCGGCAGTGGGTGTTGAGGCTACAGGAAGTGGTACCCTGAGAGCTAATGGCACAGAG
>NW_008342543.1:1753141-1757995 GCF_000622305.1 Nannospalax galili
TTTTGGTCTTTTTGAGACAGGGTCTCCCTGTAGCCCCAGCTGTCCTGGAACTCACTATGTAGACCAGGCTGGCCTTGAACTCACAGAGATCCGCCTGCCTCTGCCTCCCGAGTGCTGAGATTAAAGGTGTGCACCGTGAGAATTTTTAAACAGCATAGGTCTCATGCAGCAAGGAGTGAGTCATTCATGCAAAGTTATTGTTATTGACTTGTTTGGGCTTAGAAATACAGCAAAGGGCTAAACACGAAACTTGGTGAGATGGTTATTAATTGTGAAGGGTCAGGGGAGAGCTGACTGGACAAGTTTAAAGTGGGAATGGGACTGTCAAAGTGCACTTCCATAAAACATATTTTTGGTAGGAGACAGGATCTCATGTAATCTAGCCTAGTCTCAAATTTTCTATGTAACAGAGGCTGGTCTTGAATTCCCCACCCTCCTGGCTCTTTCTCTTGAGAGCTAAGATTACAAGCTTGTGTCACCACATTACATGGATTATATGTGCACACACATGTGTACACACTGAACCTTGAGATACCCCAGCATAACATGGCACATGCCCAGTTGGACATGTCACCAAACCTCCTCCCCTGTTCCTTATGTGGCAGCATTGTCTTATTAATTATTCCCATGAGGTCCTCCTCTTCAAACCGTACTCTTGGACCAACAGACCAACACCTGTCAATCTTCTAGCTAGACTAATATTCTCTGTGTCCAGACATCCTGTCTTATTCCCTCCTTGTAGTGGGCCATGCAGTGGTCCACTCCTTAGATGGTACATTTGTTCAGTTTGGGTTGTCAACTTGACTCAATCTAGAGTCACCTGGGAAGAAAGCCTCAATGAGGATTGTCTAGATTAGGTTAGCCTATTGGCCTGTGTGTGTGACCGGTGGAGGGGGGTGTTGATTATGTTTATTAAGATAGCAAGACCTGTCCACAGCAGGTGACTTCATCCCCTGTGCAGAGTATCTTGAACTGTAAGAGTGGAAAATGTGTGTTAGCACAATGTATTCAGTCACTGCTCTCTGTGATTTCCTATGGATGAGACAGGACCAGCCCCTCAAACTCCTGCCACTGTGACTTCCCTACCATGATGGACTGTATCCTGAAAATAAACCCCTTTGGGGGCTAGAGAAATGGCTCAGTGGTTAAAAGCATTGGCTGTTCTTGAGGAGGACCTGGATTCGAACCCCAGAACACACATGGTGTCTAACAGTCAGCTGTAACTCCAGTTCCAGGGGATCCGACACCCTCTCCTGTCCTCTGAGGGCACTGCATGACACGGGTGCACTTACATACATGCAGGCCTAACGCTTATAAATATGAACATAAATCATAAAATACACACTTTTGCTCTGAGTTGGTCTCGTCAGGGCATTTTATCACAGCAATAGAAGATGAAGCTAAGACAATTCCCAGCCCCACGGAGTGAGGCCCTGAACAACCAGACAGTGCAAACAGCGTCTAAGGGGAAGTCCCACCGAGGCCCACGGTGAGTCTCAATAGTACTGAATCAGGGGCTGGAGAGATGGCTCAGCAGTTAAGAGCACTGGCTGCTCTTGTAGAGGACCCTGGTTCCATTCCCAGTACCCACATGGCAGCTAACAACTGTCCATAGCTCTAGTTCCAGGGGACCTGACACCTTCTTCTGACCTTCACAGGCATTGCACAACACATGTACACTTACATACATGCAGGCAATACACTCATACACATAAGTAAAACAAAGAACTCGATCAAAAGCTGAAGCAAATCACAGGAGCCAGAAACTTCATATTATCCCAGGCTTTCTAGGCTGCCTAATCAAAAGCTGAAGCAACATTGTAATCCCCTCCTCCCAGGGCATAAGTCCCACCCATCAAATCACAGGAGCCAGAAACTTCATATTATCCCAGGCTTTCTAGGCTGCCTTGCTTCCTTCATCTCAGAACATCTCAGTAAAAGCCAGCAGTCAGTTCCACAATGTGATTATCTTTCAAAGTCATTGATGATAGAGGACCCATGAGAATTCTGAGTCTGGCTCATCAGGGGCTGTGGGTGATGATGCAGATCATGAAATAGGTGTAGCCTTAGGTTTATGATTTTGGAGAGCAGTCAGATAGGCTAGGAGGAGATTGGTTCTGTGACAGAAGCTGAAATACTCAACTGCAGGGCTGAGATACAGCTGGTCGGTGGTGACAGCCCCTTTGGGAGACTGAGTACCAAATATATTGTCTGGGATGCTGAGCCCCAGACAGTCTGGCTGAGGTTGGTCCTGGGGTATAGGGTGAGGTTTCTGTCCCTCATAGCACAGTGGCTGAAGACTCTTCTGGGTAAGCAAAGAATTCAGCAGAGCAGGCCAGCATTTCTTGTTGGGAGGCAAATTTTCAACAGTGACCTCCAGCGGTACCAAGAAGCAACTGCCATGTGGGGCCTCAGACTCCAAACACAGGAGGTGTGTGGAGAAAGTCAGACTAGCCTCCCACTGGAAACGTACAGTCTCCGTGGTAGTTTTAGGTCAGCAAGCAAGGAACAGGAACCACTACCACCACCCCCTCAAAAAGGAGAAACTTCTGGAATGATTCTGAGCTCTCAGAGTCAAGATCCAAGGCTTGGCATTCAGAGGACTGGCAGATCTGATTCCTGCTCTATTTGGTCTAGCAACAAAATTGCCTGGTGGTTTCCAAAGCCCCAGGACGTCTGTGAATTCTTACTCAGCCTCCAACCCTTGGCCTGCATGTTAATCTTTTCATGAAGTCTTCCCAGATTTATAGAATGGTTAATTCTTCCTTCTTCTGAGCTGCCTCCAAAGCCTCACAATGCTCAGAGATATTTCCTGCACTAGTCTAAGAAGTCTTTGAATGAAGTCTTTAAATAAAGGATCTGTGCTTTGTTCTTTATCCAACCCAAAGAATACTGCATAGAACAAACAGAAGATGTTTAAATATTTGAGAGGGAATTTGGGGAAATGTGGGAGGAGTTGGGAAGGGATAAAAGAGGGGTTCAGAATTATGCATACACCTAATTCTCCAGAAAATAAACAAAGGGCTGGAGAGATTACTCAGTGGTTAAGAGCACTGGCTGCTTTTGCAGAGGACTCAGGTTTGATTTCCATGGTGGCTAGCAACCGTCTGTGACTCCAGTTCCAGGGGATTCGACGCCCTCTTCTGACTTCCTCAGGCATTGCATGACACAGGTGCACTTACACACATGCAGGCAATACACTCATACACATAAAATAAAAATAACAAAAATTAAATATTGTTTTAAATAAACAGTTAAATGCTTAAACACATTATTTGAATAGATTTGAGAATTGTTTTCTTCTCATGTGGTTTTCTTTCTTGCCACCACAAATATGAAGGCCATTTTTTAACCTCTTTGTACTTATAACACATGGTTGATGGCTATCCTTGAACAACTGATCAAAGGTTGGTTTGATTCCTCTCGGGGCTGGCTTGGTTGGCACAGAGCTGGGGAGGTAACCATGTTACCCTTAGGCACAGCTCTGTGGCCACACAGCAGCTCACCCACAGGATTCTGTGTGGGTTTTTAAAACTACATTCTACTCCCATACCTCTATCTGAGACATGTGTAACAGTGACCACAGTAAGCCCAGGGCAGAGTGATTACCAGGCCCCAGTACTGCCCTAAACACTATGCTGAACCTCATGGCCCCTTCACTGTAACCTTAAGATAGCCTTGTTTTGAGAGAACTGAAGCAAAGGGTAGACCTGGCAGAGTTCACACAGCTAAGGGAGCTAAGTGGAACTTTGGACTGTGGGTCCCTCTTTGTTCCTTTCCATGGTACCTCATGGGGTTTTCTTCCACTGTCTATGAGGTTTATGTGTATACATTATACAAGTGTCTTACTGCCATTCTGCACCCAAGGCTCTAAACCTCAGCAATATTAAATGTTGTGGACAGGCAATCCGTTTTCCAGAGGGGCTGCCCAGTACAGTATAGAATGCCCAACAGCACATCATCCCAGACCTGGCTCCAGTAGATGCAGGAACGCCTCCCCACCTAAATGTGACCCATCTCCAGACACTGACAAGTGTCCCCACAAGTCTACTGGGCCCTCCACAGCAGCCAAAAGAACAGAAGGACATTGTCACCCACACAAGGAAAGAGTGAGCAAGAGATCCATGAACCTGCACATAAGTATCTCCTCTTCTATCCAGGAAACTGGAAACTAAAGAAATTGACAATAACATAGCACAAAAAGTATTGGCTAGCTTCAGAGAGGAACTGGGTCAGACCCATGAAGTCCCCTCCGAAGCTTCTAATAAAACAGTATATTAGATTATGAAGCCTCGTGAAATGGACTGTCCTTTCATGTCATTGAGACTTGAGTTTACCTGTATATGTGTCACAGAGTGGCCCATTCCACACAAAGCAGAGACACAACTCTCCAAACTGCCAAGAATCATTTCCAAACCTACCCAGAGCTCCTACAATCACATCATGAGATAGGTTTCATAATTTACCTAATCTCGTCATAGAAGAGGAGACTGTGGCACAGCTGGATAACAAACTTGCTCCAAGCTAGAATGTGGCAGAACTGGGATACAATCTTAGACCTTCACTCTGAAAAACCTTAATCAAAGTCTGAATAATAAATGTATGGCGGATAGAATCGAGGCACAGAATTTATGTATTTATCATACTTTTTACATGTTGCTTTAATGCCAAGAAAGCTTTGCTAACAAAACAGAGAGGTTGGTTGGTAACAAATCGTGCTTCGAGAATATCAACAAATTTGAAAAGCAAGAAGGGGGGTCTTTTGAGTTGACAGTGAGGTACATTAAAAATAACTGTCCTCACTCAGTCATGACCTAATGATATTTTCAATTCCATTTCATATATATATATATA
>NW_008342543.1:1758529-1767052 GCF_000622305.1 Nannospalax galili
TCAAGGAGATTATGGTTCACCTGTAAGGACCCCGAAACTTCCTGAAGATAACGCAGGGGCCTTAAGTCTTACTTTGGCTCTGTGTCTGCTACTAAAGAGCTCAATGGGGGGCTGGAGAGATGGCTCAGTGGTTAAGAGCACTGGCTGCTCTTGCAGAGGACCCAGGTTCAAATCCCAGCACCCACATGGTGGCTAACAACTGTCCGTAACTCCAGTTCCAGGGGATCCCACAGCCTCTTCTGGCCTCCTCGGGCGTTGCATGGCATGGCTGCACTTACCTACATGCAGGCAATACACACATACACATAAAAAATTTTTAAATAAAAAATAAATTAATAAAATGTTACCAAGAAAAGAGCTCAGTGGCCCTCAGCCTGTTTGCCCATTCCCCCAAGTGAATAGGTCCTTTATGTAGAGTGCTAAATGCCGATTTATCAGAAATTTCATGTGTCACCCCATCTGTATCTGCTTTTACCGGCTGCCTTGCTTCCTGGAATGAAAGCATCACAAATTCAACACAAAACTTAATTACATTATTCTCATTTGATGTAAGCTGTTCTCTCAGTCAAATGTTAATGATGTGTTTTCTAAAGTTGAAGAGGCTTTTTGTTTGAAACAGCATCTCCCTATAGCCCCAGCTGGCCTGGAACTCACTATGTAAACCAGGCTGGTCTCCATCTCACAGAAGTTCGGCTGCCTCTGCCTCCCAAGTGCAAGGATTAAAGGCGTGTGTCTACATACTATTCTGAATTTTACTACATATGTGTCATGTAAAATATATTTTGGTAAAAATATTTAAATTTTATGTACACTTTAAGGTCTGTTGGTTTCCCTTCCTTTCCAAGGACATGTCTCTAAGAGCCAGTTAACGCTGCATGTCAACAACTCATCCATCACTATTGCTGCCTAATATTCCATTATAAGAATACCGCAGGACTCAGAGTCTCTGCAGTTGAGGGATATTTAAAGTATATGTGTGCACATCAGCATCCACTACCTCCTTTTGGGATCCGGTAAGTGTTAGAAAAGGCAGTTGCTGAGTTACAGAACACAAATGTCCCAATTTACTGGGTAATTCCACATTCTTCTTAAGATTGCACCTTTTTACATTCTCATCAGCAGGGGCGTGAATTCCCATACCATCTTTTCCTCCTAACATATGATGTGGCCAGGCGTTACTTTTTCCAATCTATTGAATGGGAAATGCGTGTCAATTTACACAGTTTCCCTTTTTTATGATTATAAATGATACCAGATCTTTGTGAATGATGAAAGTTCCCAGAAAAATCCTGCATCTCGGACTGAACTTCCTGCAGGGCTGACCAACTGACTAGCACTGCAATGACTGTGGAGAGTTTGGAATGTTGCAGAACCACAGTCTCTTTACAATTTATCTCCCACCAACCAAAAGGCTAAGAATGTCATCAGAATGCTTCTGAGGTCTATAGTATCATTCCCCCATCTTTACTATGACCTGCCTACTAAATGTCCACATCGATGTATTTGTAAATTGTGTTGATTCATGACTTTCTTTGTTCTGTTACTATAAAAAATCATGAAATTGCTACCTCACTGGAGCATAATATTTGGAGATACCTGAATCTGTTCCTGGGCCATGCTCACTCAAATTTGGCTCCAGAATAAACCACCTCTTTTATCCTGCAAGGCGAGAACTGTTTCTTTTGTGGACATCTTTGTGGATATTTACTGGCTATTCATATTTTCTTTTCTCTGAAAAGCTTCTGACTTGCTGGTTCTTATTTTTGGGTCATTTGTCATTTTCTTATGGGTCTGTAGTTCTTTATATATTCGTAGGACTACTTATGTTTTAGGTCCAAATTCTCAGAACATGTGAGTGGCTCCTGTTTCCCCACACTGTCGTGGTTTATAATGAGGGGACCTCTCCTTATTGTTAAATCTCTCCTTCCAGCTTTGTTTCTTATCTTAATGCTCCTCAGAAACATTTTCTATCTTTAGGCCATTCAGATCCTTCCATATATTTTGTTATAGTTAACTTCAGTTATCAACTTGACACACCTTGGAAGAGGGACCCTCATTTGAGGAAATGTCTCCATTGGACTGGCCTGTGGCCAACTCTTTGGGCCATGACTTGCTGATTGATGCATAAAGGTCAGATCCACTATGGGCAATGCCATCCCTAGGCAGATGGGCCTGGATTGTACAAGAGGGACAGCTGAGCTAGCCAAGGGGAAGCAAGCCAGGAGGCCATGTTCCGAGACGGTTGTTGCTTTAGTGCCTACATCCAGGTTCCCGCCTTGAGTTCCTGCCCTGGCTTCCCTCAGTGATAGATTGCAACCTGAGAGGTGCAAACGGAAGCAAACACTTTCTTAGATTTAGCACACTACATCTTACATATTTACATAGATATGCAGTTAAAAATTCATAAGCCTTTGCATTTCTTCTTTAAAGTCTTTTGCCCAGCTAAGCCACACTACACATTCTGTAACCATCCTTCTGGTTCTAACCAGACTGTCAGGGGTGAGGTTTTCAGACACAAAGAGGCTGACTCTGGGCTCCCTAATTTTTCTCCATTAGTATGCTGGTTCTTTTCCTTCTGTAAACTATGCCACTCTTTGTAAGCCCCAAGCTTTGTAATAAGCTTTGCTATCTATTGGGGTGTTTCTACACATCTGGTCCTTCCTTGGAGTATATCAGTTATTCTAGACAACAGGACACCAGGAGCCTGGCAGGAAAGGATTAGGACAGCTTTCTTCTTTTCTATTTCTACAAAAGGCTCCTTTAGGCTCCATGACAATGCTATCTAGACTTTTTTCTCATTTAAATTTCATAGAATCTGCAAAGTATTTGGAGGGGATGCCTTCTATACTTATGAAAATAACCGTGTATTTCTTTCAGCTGTCTGTACAGTAACTTTCTCCTTAATCCATTTTGAAACTTTTATTTACGCCTAGATATGTATATTTTATGCCATTTTCATTAGTTTTTTAATTAGCATACCAAGTAATAGGTTTAAGTATCTGTTTTTATGGATGTTTTTACCCTCCTGCCACCCCATCTCCTGCTGGTCCTTTGCCTCCTCTTCCCCCCAGTTATGTTTTCATGCCACAGTTATCCTATTACCTGATTCCTTCCCTCAAGGTCTCTTTATCTCCTCCAGGGCCACCTTTCTAGTTTTATGAACCCCGCCCCCCCAGATGTATGTAAAAATTAGGATCTGGGCTTTGTAAGTGAATGAAAATATGCAGTATTTATCTTTCTGAATCTAGATTTCTACTTCCCTCCTTACTATTTTAAGTATATCCTTTTAAAATTAGACCTTTCAGGTGTTATGGGGGAGAGGTGGGGAAAGTGGAAGTGTTTGACTGGTAAGAAATGAGGGAAGGACATGCAGGGGGCCATGGTGGGGGAGGAGGGAACTCAGGAGAGGGGGCATGGTGAGGGTGGGTGTAAATGCGGGGTGGGAGAGCATAATGGGGACATATGGACTGGGGAGGGAGGAGGGAGGGCAAATGGGGGCAGAGAGCGTAAAGATGAATGGGTCTCGGGGAGCTAGGGAAGCCAGAGGGAAATGTGCTGCCTCTGAAACTCTCTGAGAAATGCACATAAGGTGCCTGAACTTTAGTGCATATGTATACCTGGGGGCTGTATGACAAGGAACACAGTGCCAGATAAGAGAGACCTCCCTTCCAGTGGTTGGTCAGAGTGGGTCAAGAGACTCCCCAAATAACATATTTCCAGAACCCTTGGTTATCTCCCAGAACTGGAAGATAAGACCCTACTGCTGAAAACAGGACATACTTCCAACACAGGACTTGGAGCAATGGAGCAGGAACTGACCTGGAAACCTTCTACCTGAAGTTTAGCTCTCATAGATCTAGAGGATTCTATGCAAGCTGCTAAGGGAAAAAATCAACCAGTGGTTCAACCCAGCCCTAAACCCATAATGACCAGCACAGCAAACGACCTCAATTGGTGTAGTAGTGGTACTATTATCTGGGGGTAATCAACAGCTTTCTAACTGGACTTGGGTGAACTCATGGGTGGCATTGTAAATACAGCCAAATTACACATGGCTGAAGAGGTCATAAATCCTGGAGAAAACCCTATCTCTGTTATATCTCCAGACAAATGAAATTTCTTAACATATGCTAAATATGGACCCTTATATTTACAAACAAACATACCATACACCATCATCAAAGAAGCCTCTTTTGGCAACAGATGGAGGCTACTGAAAAATCCCACAACTGGTCAGACAGAGAGAATGTGTGTCTGAGACATGCCCAGTCCTAGATGACATAACTTCAGTGGAACCTCTACACCTAAGGCTCATGGAACATAGCAGAACAGGGGGAGAGAGAAAACTAATGCATCCCCCAGCTCTCACCAGTGAATCTTCCTTATACGACAGAGTGTGATGCACACAAAAGGCCATGACTGATCAAATTTTAAAGAATAAGAGACCGCAGAATGTGTGTCCTTAGATAGAACTCCTATATCAATTCTCTCCCACCCATGGCTCAGGGACCATTGTGGAAGAGGGGGTGGAAGGATTGTAAGATCCAGGGCTGGTTCATGAACACAGGGAGGCAGAGGCTTTCAGGGCACTGGAAGCTCTCACGTGTGAACTTGCAGCAATGGTGGCATTGAGCACAGGATCCATGACAACTGAATCAGACAAGGGTCCAGAGTGGAGTGAGAGAAGTGGACAGTGGGTTGACCCTAATCTGGACCCCTACTGGAGACTAGGAAGGAGAGTAGGTATTACCAATGTTCTCTGGATAGGTCTGAGCACAGGATCCATGACAACTGAATCAGACAAGGGTCCAGAGTGGGGTGAGAGAAGTGGACAGTGGGTTGACCCTAATCTGGGAACTACTGGAGACTAGGAAGGAGAGTAGGTATTACCAATGTTCTCTGGATAGGTTGACCAGACTCCGGTGGATGAATTTTCAGCAAAGGACATCTGGGTACAAATGCTTGACTGGATAGGACTTTACATGTATGGAGGAGTACATGAAGTTCGGTGGAGGGCAGGGGTGAAGTCGGAGAGCATGGATTGGGGAGGGGGTCTGAACTGAATTAAAACTGCTATATAAAATGTATAAAAGCTCAATAAAAAATAAAAAAATAAAACCTTTGCCAGAAGCCAGGCCTAGAAACCTGAGGCTAGAGGTCAGAGGGCATAGGGGAGAGCCTAATACTATTATTATCCTAAGTCGAAAGAGTAGTAAACTAACTCCAATAACTTACTGTTATACTCATAGATTAACTCATCTTTCAACTCTCACCAGGGAAGCTTCTTTATACAGCAGATGGTGACTAACTTATGACCCACAACTGGCCAATGCACAGAGAACAAGAGGCTGCAGGACGTTTATCCCAGAACAGGACACCTGTATCAAACTTCTGCCTTCCAAGGCTCAGGGATCACTACAGAGGACAGGGTGGGACGACTGTGCTAGATGACCACAGGAAACAGTTTTCCAGACAGCTGGGGAGTGAACACACAGCAGTGGTGACAGACAGCACACACAAGTCCCACACAAGCTCAAGCCAGACAAAATCCCAGCATGGGCTTGGGGAGCGGGGTAAGAAACCCCAATCTTACCTGAGGAACTACTGGCCCACGATGGCTACTAGGACAGTGAGTGTCAGTCTCGCTTCAAGGTCGGACTCTTGGTAGGTTGACTCTATAGACACCCTGCCCCCTGTACAACAAAATACTACAAACCACTTGGCTCATAAAAACAGATAGTTTTTTTACCAATTCTAGAATCTGGGAAACCACTCAGGGTCCTTGCTGCTGATCCAGGGTCTGGTAGGTTCTCTGCTTCAGTGATGAGCTTCCTCTGTGTGTCCTTGGAGTATGAAAGGGGTCAACTAGCTCCCGGAGGTAATGAGGTCGCTAGCCTCACGTGCACTGTGCCATGCAGTCCCCTCTCCACCTTCCCCCCAGCTGACACCAACACATTTGGTACTAGTTTTGAGCATATGAATTGGGGAGGTGGGGGTGATAAAGCAGTTAACAATCATATTCCTATAATCGACTGCTAATTCTCGAAGTTTCTCTACTGATTCATTAAGTCTCTTATGGAAGCAGTTATGACACCTGTAAATAATTATAGTTATGAACGTTTTGTGCATTTTACAAATAATTTCTCCTCCAAGACATTGTTCCCTTGCTGAGCATAGAACTCAGGAAGTAGTAGTGAGCAGTCTTAACCTAATCCACCTTTAAAAAGAATATTCCAACAGTTCAATATTGTCTGTACAGTTTCATTATTTTAACTGTAGATACTCAGCGATTATCAATTTAAGGACACTTTCTTTTATTCTTACAAGTTTTGAAAATAATGTTTCCTGAAATTTTATCAAATATTCCCTTCTATATCTATTACAATAAGGGGGTATTTTCTCCTTATCTGTATTAAGATGGTAGATTCCATTGATGTGTCCTTCATGTTGACATATATTTACCTTCATGGAGTAAGCACCCTTTGTTGACAAAGCACCATGTTTTTGCAAACACTGTTCTATTCAGATGACCAGGGTTTTATTTAGAAACATTTCATATTGATAAATGAGATTCAAGTATAATTTTCCTTTGCTCTCCACACTTGTCTGGGTGTGGAATCTAGGTCACACTGCGTTCTTACAATCCGTTGCACAGGGTCCTCTTTTTTTCACTTCTTTGAGGTGTTCAGTACATTCACAGTGTCTACTCTTGTCTGTCTCTGCAAAAGCACTGTGAGCCAAACGTTTTCTTGCCATGAAGAGTTTTAGTCATTGATTCAGTTGCTAAATAGAAGAATAAAGCTACTAAGTGAAATGATGAAACAGCTTTTCAGAAATGAAACAACTGGAGTCTGTTCATATGCTGAGAAGAAAGAGCCATAAAAGATGAGCTAGGGATGAAGGAG
Organism: Nannospalax galili; assembly: GCF_000622305.1. Taxonomy (NCBI): domain Eukaryota; kingdom Metazoa; phylum Chordata; class Mammalia; order Rodentia; family Spalacidae; genus Nannospalax; species Nannospalax galili. Next base: position 1,765,435 of record NW_008342543.1, read on the forward strand.
AGAGGAAGAAGAAAACACAGAGGGCGTCCAAGAAGGCAGGACATGGAGTTCCAGTGCCCTGGGCCAGGGTGGGAAGAGTCACTTCAGAAAAAGGAGCCAGCTCTGTTCTGCAGAGACAGGCTGGAAGGATGGAGGATGGGTTACATAGAAAATGACAGAGCCAAAATCAGGAAGAATTCTTGCCTAGTGGGACGTTATTTTATTTGCAAGGAGAAAGAGGTGGGACTTGCCTACCTAGAGAGAAAGAGTTGGAGTTTCTTTTTTAAAATATTTTTTTACATGTATGAGTTTATTGACTGCATATATATATATATCCATTATATATCCATGTTGTGCAATGCTTGTAGAGGTCAGAAGAGGGCATTGGATCCCCTGGAACTGGAGATATGGATGGTTGTTAGCTACAATGTGGGTGCTGGGAATTGAACCTGGGTCCTCTGCAAGAGCAGCCAATGGTCTTAACTGCTGAGCCATATCTTCAGGCCCCTGGAGTGAGGCTTTGAGCAAGTAAGAGCTGGTGTGGGAAAATGAGAATCCAGACCATCCTTTTGGCTTGATGTGAGGAGACAATGTAGGTTGTAAACAGTAGCTCGGCTTCCAGAAGGGCTATAGCTGCCTGGGTTAAGAGAGTTTGAGGTCTACGAATTAAGGATAATGAGAAGATGTTGATAGGAGATACAGATCATGATTACTGGGACTGGAGATGTTGATGAAGGTAAATTTTAAAAGGCTGAAATAATGAGAAAGAAAGAGGAGGCCTACAGATAGGTGGGATAGGGAGGCGTTCTATCAAGTGCTGCTGTCTTCTGGATAAGAGAGGACCATTGCAATCCTGAACTGCCTGCACAAGACCTGCACACCAAAGACGAGAGAGCAGGATGGGGAACAGCTCAGAAGAAATAGGGGTCAGCGGGAGGAGGATGGGGGCAAGGGAGGGTGATGGGGTTAGTGCTATCACAATACACCGAATACACATATGGAATTGCCAAAAATAAAAAGGGAAAGGAACCAGATTGCCTGTGGCCACACCAACAACTGAAAATGGGTGATCAGAAAAGAAGAGGCTGAGTGGGCTGGAGACCGACAGCCAGTAAGTGCTTCCAGTACAGGTACAAGGACCTGAGTTCAGTCCCCAGCACACACAGAAGAGGGGTATGAAGGCCCATGCCTGTAATCCGAGCAATGAGGAGGTGGGGACTGGAGGATCCTTGGGGCTCATGTCAAGCCACTGTATGTAAATCAGTAAACTCAAGGTGCAGTGAGAGACCTTGTCTCAAAAAATAAACTGGAGAGCAATTTAGGAAGATATCTAATATTCACCTTTGGCCTCCACATATGCACATGCACACGCACGCACGCATACACACACACACACACACCCCTTACACAAATAACACATACCAACATATGAGCACATGCACACACATACACAAAACAGAAAGAAAGAAAGAAAGAAAGAAAGAAAGAAAGAAAGAAAGAAAGAAAGAAAAAGAGAAACAGAGAAAGGAAGAAGGAAGGAAGGAAGGAGGGAGGGAGGAAGGAAGGAGGAAGGAGGAAGTAAGGAAAGAGGAAGGAAGGAAGGAAGGAAGGAAGGAAGAAGGGAGGGAGGGAGGGAGGG
>NW_008342543.1:1767179-1773529 GCF_000622305.1 Nannospalax galili
GGGAGGAAGGAAGGAAGGAAGGAAGGAAGGAAGGAAGGAAGGAAGGAAGGAAGGAAGGAAGGGAGGGATCTACAGTCACACCTTGTTCCTATGCTCCTCAAGGAGCCAATGGGGGAGTCAGTTAATCCTTCCACCCAATCAGTTGACCTTAGCTGCATGTGGGGGAGTCTCTAAGGATACATAAGCCCAGAACACCTGGAGGTATCTCTCTCACCATTTTGTGTGGCCATCGGGAAGTCACAGGATCTTTATTTGATTGTTGACTTTCCAGTTAAGCTGTATATGGGAGGGGGCACTCTTCTGTAAATAAGCCCCCACCCTATGCTCTGTTAGCAAGCCCAACCAACTGGTTAGAATTTTCCAAAAATACAAAAGCAAATGGAAACCTTTGTTATTCCACCAAAGTTGACCCCATGTGGGAAAATCCTTTGGTCTTTGATTTCTTATTCCTATCCCCCCCCCCTTAATCTTCATTGTATATATATTTTTATGTAACCTGCTTCAAGTTATTTCTGGAAAAAATATGTTAACTATTTCCTCTCTTTGGAATAATAAAAAAAGAAAGAGAGTAGGTTAATTCCTGTTTGTCTGAGTGAAGCTTTTTGGGTTGGGGTTAGCTTAGATACGGGTTCATGCCTGTCACACCACGGGAGAGGGAGTGGAGGAGTCTTCTTGGTAATTCATGATGGAGCCAGGGCTGCATGAAATGGCTGGGGGGTTTCCTCTGTAACACCTTGCTGTCTGCCCTGTAGACCGCTGCAGGACTTGCATACTTACGTAGCTCAGCACTCTAACGGGATAATGATGTTGGTTCTAAAAGGATCTCATTTAAACATGAAATGCTGACCCTAGAGAAGCTTCGGGTCATGCTCGCCTCACTCATTTATGAGATAGAATTCGATTCCAGGTCTTTCTTATCTTAGAATCTTTTTTAAAAATATTTTATTTATTATTTTTATTTTATGTGTATGCGTATATTGCCTACATGTAGGTAAGTGCACCCTTGTCGTGCAACACCCACGGAAGACAGAAGAGGCTGTTGGATCCCCTGGAACTGGACTTACGGACAGTTGTTAGCTGTCATGTGGGTGCTGGGATTCGAATCTGGGTCTTCTGCAAGAGCAGTCAGTGTTCTTAACACTGAGCCATCTCTTCAGCCCCCATCCTAGAATCTTTACATGTAACCACAATTACACACTGCTAGAGAGGCTAGGAAGTTGACTGCTTCATTCCTACCACATGAGAATCTCCCAGAGTAAAACTAGGAGAGAAAGTCCATATGTCACCAATTGCCAGAGTTAGGGCAGGTGGAGAGTGGGAGAAAGAACACTACCACAGATGCTGAGATACGCTACGTGGTGAAGACTGGGACCTGGAGTTTATAAAGACCCAGACTGTAGGAATCCAAGAAAGAGTAGCTCTCCCTAGAGAGGGTGGCAGCGAAGAGCCAGCAAGTGTAGGCAGGTGTCCACCATGTGGATGCTACCCTGGAGGAGATCCTAATGATGTCTCATCATTCAAAGTCTACTCAAACCACCAGGTAAATGCTCATCCTCAAAGATAAAATGTGATTTGATATTACAGGGTATGTATGGGCAGTGGTTTACAGGGTACCACTCTGGGTCCCTGGGCAGGGTCTCTGCCTTGAGCATCTCCAAAGGAGGCATTTGAACTGGGACTTGAAGTACAAGTGTTTCCAGAGAAAGTTAGTCGAGTTTCAAACAGAGGAAGTGCAGATGTAGAGCAGTGTGGGTCTTGCAGGAGCTAAGGCCAGTCCATACTGGCTGGAACAAGGGAGGCACTTGTCAGGAGGGGTTGGTGATACTGGGCCCTAGTTGCAGTGGGAGTAGTAGAAAATGAATGGTTAGGGTCACACTGCAGGGCAGAGGTATAGGGAGGATGTGGATGTGCACAGCGCTATGAAGCCCCAGGAAGTCACTGCATATGCAGGGTAGGGATACAGTGAGGATGTGGATGTTCACAGCGCTACGAAGCCCCAGGAAGTCACTGCCTAGCTTTGCCCACAGAGGCGGCGATGTTTGCACAGAATCTGAAGAAATGTTAGATGAGTGGGTGACTGCTGAACAAATTAGAGGAGGTGAGGAAAACACCCTCAGGGAGAGGATGGCATTCCTGAAATGTGTCTGAGAAGAGAGGCTTCCGGTTCCCAGGAAGGGTTACCACAAGGTGGGGACACACTTCTTCACCAAGGCGGCCTCCTCTGGTCTGGCTTGGGTGGCCCAATGATGAACCAGCGATGCTTCTGTCTATGTCTTTCCTAAGCGTAATGCAAAGCAAGCCTGCCCTGCCTGGCATGGAACCCTTCGACCACAGTGCCAAGGGTCGCGTCAGTGATCTGGATCCTGTGTCTTCTCATCATGCAAGTTAAGGTGGAATCTGCTCTAGTAGGTGTCCTTGGTGTGTTGTGAAAGTCACAGGCAATCTGTACAACCTGGGGGTCTGTGAAGACCGTTTCATTTTGCAGGTTCCCACACAGCTGACTTGAGGCTCTCCCCTCCTTTCAACTCTCAAAGAGAAGTAGAGTTCTAGCCCTTCATGTTCTAGGCACCCACCTTCCACTCGTCAGTTCCCCATGTGAGCAACAGAACTGAGTGACTCATTTCCTACTTAGTGTCTTTTTGGTTGGTGGGGAGGAGTCTTTTTGACACAGGGTCTCTCTGTAGCCCCAGCTGGCCCGGAACTTTCTGTGTAGACTAAGTTGGCCCCAATCTCACAGAGATCTGCCTGCCTCTGCCTCCTGAGTGCTGGAACCAAAGGTATGTGCCACCACACCTGGCCTTTAGTATTTTTTTTGGTCCCCCACTGCCAACTGCATGCTTTGGATATTATGCAACACAACATAAACCCAGAAATCAAGAGGCTGGTTTAGGTACATATAGCTTTTAGAATTGAGGAAAGAAGAAGGAGAAGAGGAGGAGGAGGAGGAGGAGGAGGAGGAGGAGGAGGAAGAGGAAGAGGAGGGGGAAGAGGAGGAAGAGGGGGAGAGGAGGAGGAGGAACAGGAGGAGGGGGAAGAGGAGGAGGAAGACGAGGAGGAGGAAGAGGAAGAGGAGGGAGAGAGGAGGAGGGGGAAGAGGAGGAGGAGGAGGAGGAAGAGGAAGAGGAGGAGGAAGAGGAGGAAGAGGGGGAGAGGAGGAGGAGGAAGAGGAGGAGGGGGAAGAGGAGGAGGGGGAAGAGGAGGAGGAGGAAGAGGAGGAAGAGGATGAGGAGGAGGAAGACGAGGAGGAGGAGGAGGGGGAGGATGAGGAGGAGGAAGACAAGGAAGAAGACGAGGAGGAGGAGGAGGAAGAAGAGGAGGAGAAAGGCAACCAGAGTTTGGACCATTATCAGTATAGGTTCAAAGGCCCTGAGGAAGGACATATGGACCAGCCCTGAGTCTGTGGCCTGAAGGAGTGCTGGATGGCAAGTATCACATAGATTTTAGAAATCCTCTACCTGTGTTTAACTTGAACTGGAGCTCAAGGGCCTCTGTGCCCCACCCCCTCCATGTCCAAAAAAAGTAATTAAATTAAGAAAGGAAGGGCTCTGAAACACCTTTTTTCAGGTCTTCTCTGGAATATACAAATGTAGAGGAAGAGGAGGAGGAGGAAGAGGAGGAAGAGGAGGTGGAGGAGGAAGAGGAGGAAGAGGGGAAGAGGAGGAGGAGAAAGAGGAGGAGGGGGAAGAGGAGGAGGAGAAAGAGGAGGAGGGGGAAGAGGAGGAGGAGGAAGACGAGGAGGAAGATGAGGAGGAGGAGGAGGGAGAAGAGGAGGAGAAAGGCAACCAGAGTTTGGACCACTGTCAGTGCAGGTTCAAAGGCCCTGAGGAAGGACATATGGACCAGCCCTGAGTCTGTGGCCTGAAGGAATGCTGGATGGCAAGTATCGCATAGATTTTAGAAATCCTCTACCTGTGTTTAACATGAACTGGAGCTCAAGGGCCTCTGTGCCCCACCCCCTCCATGTCCAAAAGAAGTAATGAAATTAAGAAAGGAAGGGAAGGGCTCTGAAACACCTTTTTTCAGGTCTTCTCTGGAATATACAAATGTGTGTATTTCTTGTGACAAAATACCTACTAACAGCAACTGAGGGAAAGTAGAGCTTATTTTGGCTAGAGCTTGAGACACAGGCCTCATGGAAGAGAAAAAGGTGCAGCTGACAGTGGCTTAAGGAGACTGGTCACAGTGCACCTGCAGGTGGGAAGCAGAGAGATGGGAACTGCTGCTCAGCTCAGCTCCCTGCTCCGCAGTCTAGGTTCCCACCCCCACTCCCCCACAGATCCTCCTGCCCACATTTAGAGTCTTCCCACCTCAATAACCCAGTCTAGGAACCCCTTCACAGAGGTGTGATCATAAATAAAGATCATAAATCTCATCAGGTTGAAAGCCGAGATTAACCATCATAGTAACTGCTATTCTGGGAGTGCTTCGTTTCTTCTTTTTAACCAAAGCATCTGCCCCATTTTGGAGTAGGGGACAAGGAACTTTTCACCCTAGAGAATGCAAAGGGGAAGCACTAAGACTGCATTTCTTCATTCCTAGGTCAGAGGGGAGGGCTTGACACTGTACTGTGCTCCATGTATTTTGGAGGCTCTAAGAACTTGGGGAGACCAGGGCCAAGAAGTGGGGCACCAACTCTGAACATGTCATCACAGCCCACAGGGTTGGGCACCAGAGCACAGACAGACTCATTCAGGAAGGTTCTCCACTGTGTATGTGTTACACTCAATCTGGGTCTACCAAGCAGGTTTCAGAAGAGGATACTTGGGTCAAGAATCTGCTGGGTGATGCTTGACAGACCCTTTGACATAGCATGGTTGGGCATATCTTGAGATGGACCCTGTAAATCATAGATTGCATTATGAATGCTAATTATCAATGAGATACTTATTCTGAGACGTGATAGAGTTCATATTCCCTGGCATGACAGCCACAGCAAAACACACAACATCACCACTGCGGTCTGTGTTCCAGACTTCTGGGGGTCTCACCACCTCACAACACTCATGTGTGGCCAGACCTCCACATCTTTGCCTGCCTCTTACCTGTTTGTTTGTTACATATGGAGTCCACATCACACCTATGTACCACTAGTGTTCATGAGCAGGGTGGTTGCCATCAACCATCACAAAGTGACCATTAGATGAACCCAGAAAATACCAGATTTTCTCAATAATCCCATCACCAAAAACACAACATCACCACTGCGGTCTGTGTTCCAGACTTCTGGTGGTCTCACCACCTCACACCACTCATATGTGGCCAGACCTCCACATCTTTGCCTGCCTCTTACCTGTTTGTTTGTTAGATATGGAGTCCACATCACACCTATGTACCTAGTGGTACCTAGTGTACCTAGTGCGTTCATGAGCAGGGTGGTTGCCATCAACCATCACAAAGTGACCATTAGATGAACCCAGAAAATACCAGATTTTCTCAATAATCCCATCACCTCTCCCAGATACTCCTGGCTTCTAATAACTAGGCAGTATGATTAGTTAGGTCTTCTCTCCCGCTACAACTCCAAATTCTCTGAATAAAGCTAAGGCAGTGATCTTACAAGTGACCCCGCTTGCAGAGCCAGAAGGTGGTGTACTCTGAGTTGTTTGCAGCATCAAAAATTGGGATTGGGATGCAGAATAGAGGAACACACTCAAATAAATCAGAGCTGATAAGTTGCCAGCCAACTATTTGAAACATTCTTGAAGTGTGCCTAAAAACAGTGTTCAATTAAGTAGAGAAAATTTGATTTGGAAAACTGTTTCATGGTGTAATTCCACTGTTTGTACAAAACAAAACAACCTAAACATACACATATATGAAACAATGATATGCTATGAGTCCAACACGTAGATGATTTTCACTCTGTCCATTGTTCATGTGTTCTAAATATTGCAGGAGAGTGCTTTCTCTTTGTCAACAAGGCCAAAATAAATGCGAATTTTTCTTTATTTTTATTTTTTTATGTATGAGTGTTATGCCTGCGTGTGTGTAAATGTACCTGTGTCATGCAGTGCCCACAGAGGACAGAAGAAGGTGTTGGATGCCCTGGAATTAGAGTTATAGATGGTTGTTAGCCACCATGTCAGTGCTGGAATTTGAACCCAGGCCTTCTGCAAGAACAGCCAGCGCCCTAAACTGCTGAGCCATTGTCTCTCCACCCCTGAATTATTTTTGATTACTTTGATTCAAATGCCCCAAAGTCTGTGTTCTAGGTGTCTATGCATTCTGCCAGCAATCCCCTGTCCTTTCCTTCTTCCTAGGGAAAGCAGCAGGGAGCTCACTGCTTTGGCCCTTGTTTCCTCCCTTGAGACTCATCTGGAGCAGAGAGAGGATTGGGAATTCTCAGACAA
>NW_008342543.1:1774077-1774943 GCF_000622305.1 Nannospalax galili
GACACATCATTTCATTTCCCGTGGAGTGTGTAGAACAGATTTCAAACCATGTGACTGATTGTTCCTCTGTTTCTTGTAAAAGCAAGAGGAGTTATTTAGCTAAGAGTATCAGGAAATATCTAATTCAAATCCCCCATTATTTATTAAACACCTGCTGTATGCAAGCAAAGGATTGCTACAGAGTTTACACTCTTCAGAGTGCCAACCCACCACAGTGAACCTCAGAACTCCTGAGGCTCATGGACATATGCATCAGAAAAAAACAAAACAAACAAACAAACAAAAAACCTGTTCACAGAAACAAGAAAAGACACAAACAAAACAAACTTTCTAGAATCAACTACGGGCACAGATTTTAAACACAGCGTTAATGCCCAGCATAGCGCTGCCCAGTGGATGGATATCATCAGCTCCATCTAACATGTGAAACAAATAAACCAAAGAGGACCTCACCTTCCTGAACGCGGGTTATAGACTCAAGAAGGGAATGCTGTGGAATCAAACATTCATTCACTGTTGGCTACAAAGCTGTCCGTCACGTGAGTTATAAGGAGGAGAGGTTCAGCCCCATTATTTATTAAACACCTGCTGTATGCAAGCAAAGGATTCCTACAGAGTTTACACTCTTCAGAGTGCCAACCCACCACAATGAACCTCAGAACTCCTGAGGCTCATGGACATATGCATCAGAAAAAAACAAAACAAACAAACAAACAAAAAACCTGTTCACAGAAACAAGAAAAGACACAAACAAAACAAACTTTCTAGAATCAACTACGGGCACAGATTTTAAACACAGCGTTAATGCCCAGCATAGCGCTGCCCAGTGGATGGATATCATCAGCTCCATCTAACATGTGAAACAA
>NW_008342543.1:1776475-1779657 GCF_000622305.1 Nannospalax galili
CATTCACCTAATAACCATAACGACCAGCACAGCGAACTACCTCTGTTGGTGCAGCAGTGGCGCTGTTATCTGGGGGCCAATCAACAGCTATTGGACTTAAAGCTCTCTCAATGGGAGTGAACTCACGGGCGGCACTGTAAACACAGCCAAATACGCGTGGCTAGAGAGGTCATAGATCCTGGAGAAAACCCTACCTATGTCGTATCTCTAGACAAATGAAATTTCTTACCACGTGCTAAGTATGAATCCTTATATTTACAGACGAGCTTACCGTACATCACTCATCCACGGAGCTTCTTTTTGAAACAGATGGAGGTTACTACAGAGTTCTAAAACTGCTCAGACGCAGAGAGTACACACCTGAGAGATGCCCACTCCTAGGTGACCCATCTACAGTTGAACTCTACACCTAAGACTCATGGAACATAGCGGAACCGGGGCAGGAGAACACTAATGCATCTCTCAGCTCTCACCAGTGAAGCGTACCCAGAGAACAGAGTGCAATGCACAGAAGGCCACAACTGGCCAACTTTTAAAGAATAAGAGACTGCAGAGTGTGTGTCCCTGGATAAGAGTCCTATATGAAGCCTCTCCCACCCAGCCATGGCTCAGGGGCCATTGCAGAGAAGGGGGCAGAAAGATTGTAAGAGCCAGGGGTGGTCCAGGAACATGGAGAAGCAGAGGCTTTCAGGCCACCAGAGGCTTGCACATACAATTTTATGGCAGACATACTGAGAGGTCAGAGCCTTCTAGACTGAGAAGAGCCTAAGGTTCAGTTTTAATCATCAGCAGAGATGTGGAAACACAAATCTTACAGATCCATATATCAAAGGTCAGTTACTCAGTGAGGGGCAGGGGGGCATATGTGACACCTCCCGAGAGTTAGAGAAGGCTTCCAGGCTTTGTACTTTCACTCTTCTGGTCCCTGTTAAACAATTTCAGGAGACTCTGACACTGAAGTGCTAAATTCCTTGAAGTCATGTGTACACAAAGCAACCCATCTGTAAGAACCAGTATTTACTCTTGGTTATCTCCTTAACAAAACACTGCAGTCACTTTTCCTCCTTTAAAACAGAGAATAATTGAAATTCAAGAGGAGCAAGTCCCTACTAAAAGTAGTGAGATCTAAAATTGACTTAAAACTTGTTCATAAAACAAGCGTGTATGTACATGTATGTATATTTATTTGCACACTCTGTCTACAATAGCATGGAACCCAGTATGCCAACATACTGTACAGTCTACTGAACCACATTGACTGAGACCTTCCAGCCAGTTCTTCAGTACCCTCATTGGGAAGACAGAAAAGGGATGATGCCGTGCTAGCCCTGCGGTCAGATACATCTGGGTCTGAGATGTGCCTGAAAACGTGCAGCCTTTCTGGCTGAGGCTCTCTGCTTCTCTGACTGTGTCCTCCGTGGAAGGCTGGGCTGGGTATGATACTGTCCATGCCTTGTTCGGCATTCAGTTCTGAGGCCTAAATAAATGGCAGGAGGGATCTGATAAACATGGGCCCAAGAGTTTATTTGCACACTCTGTCTAAAATAGCATGGAACCCAGTATGCCAACATACTATACAGTCTACTGAACCACATTGACTGAGACCTTCCAGCCAGCTCTTCAGGACCCTCATTGGGGAGACAGAAAAGGGATGATGCCGTGCTAGACCTGCGGTCAGATACATCTGGGTCTGAGATGTGCCTGAAAACGTGCAGCCTTTCTGGCTGAGGCTCTCTGCTTCTCTGACTGTGTCCTCCGTGGAAGGCTGGGCTGGGTATGATACTGTCCGTGCCTTGTTCGGCGTTCAGTTCTGAGGCCTAAATAAATGGCAGGAGGGATCTGATAAACATGGTAGGTATAAAGTGATGCTGCTTATTAAACTTAGTCTTTTTATTCTTTGCTGTTTATCACATGCCAGTGCGTGCCAGTGCCCGCAGAGTCCAGTAGAAGGCGTTCAGTTCCCTGGAGGTGGAGTTACAGGTGGTTGTAAACCACACACTCTCACACATACACAGAGCATCTCCGGGAACCAAGCGTGACTCCTCTGCAAAACTGCACACGCTCTGATCCACTAAGCCATCTCTTCAGTGCCATAAAATCTCTGTCTTACCAATCGGTACCACATACCATTTATAGCTAAATATACATGTGTTAACATCCCAAAACGTGCACAGAATAGCACATTCAATTCAGAACAGTGGGTGCCCTTAGAGAAGAGGCCGAAGGGAAGCTGTGGAACCAGGCCCAGGTATAAAGTGATGCTGCTTATGAAACTTAGTCTTTTTATTCTTTGCTGTTTATCACACGCCAGTGCGTGCCAGTGCCCGCAGAGTCCAGCAGAAGGCGTTCAGTTCCCTGGAGGTGGAGTTACAGGTGGTTGTGAACCACACACCCTCACACATACACAGAGCATCTCCGGGAACCAAGCGTGACTCCTCTGCAAAACTGCACACGCTCTGATCCACTAAGCCATCTCTTCAGTGCCATAAAATCTCTGTCTTACCAATCGGTACCACATACCATTTATAGCTAAATATACATGTGTTAACATCCCAAAACGTGCACAGAATAGCACATTCAATTCAGAACAGTGGGTGCCCTTAGAGAAGAGGCCGAAGGGAAGCTGTGGAACCAGGCCCTTAGCTAATCTAGCTGAAGTGACTGTATTTAAAAAGGAAAATGAAGCCAGGCGTGGTTGTTCTGCAGTCCTAGAAAACTGGGAAACATGGTGCTGTGTTTGGCGTGCTGTGGGACTGAAGGTTTCAGTGTCTTACTGTTCTCCGCCTGACAGTCCCCTCAAACCATTGTCCTCTAGCACTGTCCTCTTGAGGTCACAACATAGCAATTTGCTCTCCAAACCCAGCAAAGTCAGCAAATGTGAGAAGCGGGCACCAAGCTTTCTCTGACGGAAGCACGGGCGTGCAGTCCTTCACTGAATCCCTGCACTGCATCCTTCTCCTTGGCACTCATCCCCGTTCCCACCTGTACTCTCAGTCTGTACTCTTAGGGACCAGCAGGCAGGAATTATGGGGACTTCTATAGTCTGCCCGCCACTCCTGCTGGCTTTGAAGTCCCTACTTTTGACTTGTTTTTCTCTGTGTTATCTGGTTTCTGTATTGTAAAACTCTTGAAGAGAATTTTATTTATTATTGGAAAATTGTATACAAGGACACAAAACATCT
>NW_008342543.1:1781036-1790155 GCF_000622305.1 Nannospalax galili
TTTCAAAGTTAAAATATTGTAAGCAAAAATTAAGTACTTCAAAAAAACCACCAATGAACATGTAAGATTTAAAAAAAAAAAAAAAAGCAAGACCCCAAGCTGGAGAGATGGTGCAGTGGTTAAGGGCAAGTGCAGAGGACCTGAGTTTGTTTTCCAACACCCACCTCAGGTGCTTCTCAACTACCTGTAACTCCAGCTCCAGAGGGTTCAAAGCCCTCTTCTGGCCTCCAAGGGCACTGCCCTCATATGCACAGACACACAGACACACATAATTTAAAAATGAATTTAAAAAAACAAAAACAGGCCAGGAGTGGTGGCACACGCCTTTAATCCCAAGCACTTGGGAGGCAAAAGCAGTTGGATCTCTGTGAGTTCAAGGCCAGCCTGGTCTACATAGTGAATTCCAGAACAGCTGGGGCTACAGGGAGACCCTGTCTCAAAAAGACCAAAAAACAAAAAAACAAAAACAAAAACAAAAACAAAAAAACAAGGCCAAATATGCAGGTACATTTCTGGGTCTGCTGGTGCCACAAGTGCTGCTGTTCTTTTGGCAAAGGCAAGAAACATGTCCAGGTTCTGAATCAATGGATGGGAACAGCAGCAAATGGGAGATGTGCACCCAATCCACCCGGTCACACTGCAGGTGAGCCTTTAGCTTGACTCTGGCCTCCACCTTCCTTCCAATTCCCTTTCACTAGGAGAGGCACACTACCCTTCCCTGTGTTCCCAGTGGGGCTCCCAGCTCACTTGGATTAGTTCCATAGATAACCAGACCCCCTCTCCCCACATCAGCTTTGTATATTCTTTCTCCTGCAACAAAGACTCTCACTCATTTACATTCATGACTAAGGAGAACATTCAAGCAATTCTCTGCAGAACAATGTGGATCTGATTCACGGTTGTTTTCTTTGTGACTACTGCCTAGAAATAGCTGATGATCCTTCTTTATAAAATACCAAACAAAACTGCCTGTCATATCACTCTCCCACTGTAAAAGTCAAAGGACATCATTGCACTCACCCAATTTAAACTAGTTGATGCAATATTTTTAAGAAATAACACAAATAAATAATTAAAGAAATTTTGTGATGAATCCAGAGAGGGCTTAATCTGGATTTAGGGCTTTTAATTTAATTAATTTTTAACACTTACTAATTTGAGTGTATGCTTGTTGGTTACAAGCCACCACATGGGTGTGAAGGGCCAAGGACAAGTCTCAGGCGTCAATTCCTTCATGTCAGCTCCAGACAGGAATGGAGTGCAAGTCATCAGGCTCAGCAGCATGATCCCTAACCCAATGAGTCATCTCATCAGTCCTGGCTTAGTTTGACCTGTCTCTCTTTGACCACATTTAGCGGCAATTTTCCCCATCTGGCAGACAAAATGGTCCCCAGGAAGTCCCACCACCTGAGATACTTACTCTGCTCCAGCAACAGAAGCAGTTTGTGCCCTACAGCTTCACAAACCATAGTCTTTGGAGAAATCTTTTCTTCTGCACGGAAACCATGAGCATCACTGCCAGAAAGGTCAACAGCTCCACGGGAAACGTCACACTAGGCTTGAACCCTTACATATCATATTTCTAAATGAAGCAAACTTTCTCAAATATTTAAGTAAACCTCACATGCACTGTGAAAGGATGCATCAACCTGACACTGTAAAGACTGATTACCTATTGTAGCCCAGAAACGGCTCATTCCTCTGAAAAGCATGAGGATGAGAGCGCAGGGCACCCTGGGAAGAATGGTGGAGCCTCCCCACCAGCAGAGCTGCGGGGGGGCGTAGATTGGAATGCGAAAAGGAAGTGTGAGGCTGTGGCAGAGGCATCCCACAGGTGTGGAAACAAGGAAGGGGCATTTACAGACCTGGGGAGCCCAGACTGTGGGTGGGGCACGAAAGCAATCCGAAGGGCCTCCAGCAGCACTGTGTGGTTTCTTTGTAAGCCCTTCCTCCCTATCATATAAACCGCAGAACCCGAGATAAAAATGTGTTATGTCAGTTTGTCCACCTGCATCAGGAGCACGCGACCCTGAGAGAGTGAGGGAGGGTCAAACAGAGAGCGGAACGAGAAAATTTAGTGGCACACCTATTCTTAGACTTATCTCTGTTGACGAATAAAACAAATTTCATCTCCAAGAGGATAAGAGATGTTTGTTTGTTTGTTTTTTCTGGAGTCAAATATGAATGAACAAGACGTGAGAACACAGACTTAGCTTACCTCAAAATTCTGTGGTCCAATGTGGTAACAGCTCCAGGAATTCTTCCTAAGTAAAGAGCAAAGAAAGCTATAAATCAAGACATTTTAAAATACGTTGGTGAAAACATCAGTTGGGTTACATCAAAGTGAGAAAATGTTATAGCCGCAGATGATATCTGATGACATTCTTGGCTTTGGATTGGTGGAAGCTAGTGGTCAGCTAAAATTCATATATTCCACAGGACAACTGGAAGTCTGTATGTTCCAGATGATTTACTGAAAGGGCACAGAGCTCTTAGGTCAGGTACGCAGAAGGGCAGTGATGACTGTAAACAGGGCTAAAGATGGACCAGGATAATTTTACTATGGACTCACAACATTCCAAACGCTCCAAAATCACTGAAGTCCTAATCAATTAATCAGGCTTGTAGAATGATTGGTTTGAAGGTGCAGCTACTTTCTGGGAACTTTCATTCACCTTTCCAAGTTTTGGTGATATTTTCTTTAAAAATTTAATAGTCCAGGGCTGGAGAGATGGCTCAGTGTTTAAGAGTACCAACTGCTCTTGAAGAGGCCCTGGGTTTGGTTCCCAGCACCCACATGGTAGCGAACAGTTGTCTGTAACTCTAGTTCCAGGGGACCCGATGCCCTCTTCTGACCTCCTCGGGCATTGTGCAACATGGTTGCACTTACACACATGCAGGTGATACACTCACACGCAAAAATAAAAATAATAAACAAAATATAAAGAAACAATTTTAATATTCCACCAGGGAAGTCTAAGCACAGGTAAAAGATCATGATGGCGACTCACCGTGTTATGGCAGCAAGAGACTCGTTGTAAGAGAAAATTAAAATCTCTGGCCTAGCCAGGTATGGTGGCCCTTGCCTTTAATCCCAGCACTCTGGAGGCAGAGGCAAGTGGATCTCTGTGAGATTGATGCCAACCTGGTCTACATAGTGAGTTCCAGGCCAGTGAGGGCTACAGGGAGACCTTGGCCTAGGTAGAAACTTGACATTTGACAGTCATTCATTATGCTGAGTCAGTCACCTGGCCAAGGACCACCTCTAGCAAGGTGGGTTCACCCTAAGTCATGCTAAAGAGATGAGCAAAATACCTAGTGTGCAAACACACGGTGAACTTCTCCTGCTTGGAGTCCCCACTGGTGGGCAGTGGGACAGGGCTTGGCAGTGTGTGTATAGCTCCATACCGAGTGAAAAGTTCAGAAGAGCATACCCATGCCTGACCCCTCCTTTCCTTCTTTCTGTTTTCTGGGCTTTTCCTAACACTTTGGGTTTGGCCAACATTCTGGGTTCCCTTATCCTTTAAAGTTCCCCTCTGTGCCACGGGGCTTCCGCTTTACTGAGTATCTGACCTCCATGTTGGCTCTACCTGGGAATGGCTTCATGGCTCCCCACCACCCCCATTCTCTTCCCCAGGGAAGCTGCTGATATTTACAGCTTGTCTACTCTGAGATTTCTTTTCTTTTAAATGCTGGTAAAATTGTCCTAAATCATCTATTTGAGTCCATTCTTAAATTCTTTTATTAAGAGTCTAAGAAGCCTAATAGGGGATCCTGCTTTCCCCCGTATCAACTCAGTGATGAGATCTGTGACTCAGCCATTAGTGACTTTACCCCAAGAAGCTAGTTCTCACAATGGATAGAATGCTTTCAAGTAGCTTTTATCTGCCAATTTAAAGTAAGTGATACATGTTGATTGGTTCATTACAAGATCAGTGGGTTGACAATAAGTAGCCTAATTATTAGAAGAATGGATGGTAAATTTAACCTCTTCTGACAAAGACAGCTTATATTAAACAAGGGAGAATTCTCTACCACAAAAATAATCGTATTAATTCATGAATTCCTATAGTCTAATAGTTGCAAACAGGTATGTGTGAGCATAACCCACCCACATACCCGCATATTCAGACAAATATTGCGCTCTCTCTCTCTTTCTCTCTCTCTCTCTCTCTCTCTCATTGTTTGCCTTTTAAAAGATGATTCAGAGGTTGGGAGCACTGGCTGCTCTTGAAGAAGACCCTAAGTTCTAGGGGATATGACCCCCTCTTCTGACCTCCACAGGCATTGCATGGCATGGGTGCATTTACATATACGCAGGCAATACACTCATACACATAAAATAAAAAATAATAAATGAAATAGTTTTTAAAAGGTAAGCAAGGAGTTAGAGAAAGGGAATGGGGTTAGGAGGTTTAACAAGAACAAAGTTTGCATGAAAATGCCATGGTGAATCTCATTGCTTTATATGCTAGTTAAATTAAAATTAACAGAAATAAAAGGAAATAAAATGCAACCTTAGACTATAAGAGAAAATCCTTTGTCCTGTAAGAATGCAGGCATACGTTAAACTTAGGGCCCTACAATAAGAAATCAAGTTCTCGGTTTCCTCTTTCATGTGCGTCCTAGATCGTCTTCAAAGGACAGGGTGAAGCACCCTGAACACTCATCCTTTCATATTTTCTCCTGGATACCAGCAAAAACTCTGGTCTCTGGTTCCAACTGAAATGGTACAGTCTGTGTCAAAACCACTGGGGGTTCATACCATTCTGGGTGCATTATTAAGTTGAAGGAACAACAGTAGACGATATAATAATTAAATTGGGTCTAAAGCATGAGGAAGAAGGTGCACCAGTGAGAGTCAGGGTGGGGAGCAGGGGATTCCAGACTACAGGGGACACGCACAAAGAATCCCTAACAAGTTCAAGGAACTCAAAGATGTTTCTAGGACATAGCCACACAGGCTAGTAAGACAGTAAACTAAAGAAGGGCTTCCCATCATAGTCAAAGTAAGAGGTTCATTCCTTATCTTAAAAACAGCAGGCTGGAAGGCTCGGAGGTCTTAACACTGACCCAGAAGGAAAACGGGCTGAGATTTGCTTTTGGAAGGACAGTTTGGCTCTTACAGACAATGTGCAGACTGTAGGAGCACCAGCTAGGAAGCAGCTGCAGGAGCCCAGGTGACAAAGGCCCAGGGTGACTACAGTGATGGAGACAGGAGCACATCAGCCTGAAAGCATGGCCCCCTGGGGCTGGGAAGATGGCTCAGTCTGCAATGCTCACCAGACAAGCATGAGGAACTGAGTTTGGATCCTCAGCACCCATGTAAAAAAAAAAAAAAAAAGATAAGGCATAGCAGTAATGCCTCTAACCCCAGCACTGGGCTAGGACAAGACAAGAGGAGCCTTGGGGGTTGCTGGACAATTAGTCTCATTGAGTTGATGAGACCGAGGTTCAGTAGGAGACTCTGTCTCATAAGAGATGAAGGAAGGTACAGGACTTTGACCTCTGGTCTCCATAAACACACACATGTGCACACATATCCAGAGTATGAAACCTTGAGGATGAAACTGGAGGCCAAGCAAAGCACACAATTGATGTATAAGACTAGACAGATGACAGAATAGTGAGTCACAGGACAAATCAGCCAACCGGCAGGTATTCGGTTAAAAAGGAAAGAGGTTTTTGTCTTCCCTTAAAAGTCAGGCCTGTTGACATCTGCATGGCAATCCTTGGCAACCACTGGCTGGAGTTGAGAAAGGGCTGACTGTTGGACTGGGATGAACTTCTGTACTGATCTGCCGGTCTCTCTGCTCTTGACTGTCTTACCCTACCGCAACGACTTCTCACCTAACTTCTCCATTCAGCTAGATATTTCCTGTTTGTCTTGGACATGAATTTCATACATATAGAAAAATGAACATAGCGCCCAAGATGCATATAACCCATGAACTTGGAAACAAGCAAAGTTGTAAGGCTGACTCAAAGGAGGAGACAGAGATACATACACACAGAGACACATGCACACAGGCACACACACACACACACACACACACACACACACAGGCCCCATTAAACAAAAGTTCTCAGAATGAAGCTACGCCTTTTAAGGCTGATTGACCAGAACTTCAGTGATGTGGAAAGATTAAACGGTTCTAAATTCAGAGTTATATTATATTAAAGCATTTTTAGCCCATTGATTGTCATTACTGCCCACTTCTGTGTGTGAACAAACATCCTGCTACTATTCGGTAAATCCTTTGGAATGCAGTGTCCATCAACCCAAAGCTAAGGATGTTGTCAAATATCATCCCTGCTTTGCTGTAACCTGCCTACATTTCATTAATGTATTTGAAAAAGAGTCTTGATTTATGGTTTTCTCTGACCTGCTAATTATAAAGACATCATTAAACTCTCACGATATTTGAACATGGAATTCAGAATAACCTAAGTCTGTGCTCCCAAGCCATGGCTACTCATGTTTGATTCCAGAATAAACTACTGTTTATTGCTTTGAAGTTAGAGCTGTGTTTTTTGTGTGGACAATATTCTATCAATATCATTTCCTCTATGTGTTCCTATTGTATATAAACAAACATTTTTGAATGGAGAAAACTTAATTTACTTAGAAAAGGCCTTGGCTAATGCATTACAGTTTTATTGAACCTTTTTTTTTTTAGCTTCAAAGTAATCTTTAAAGGCTAAGGCTAACAATCAAAAAAAATAATTATTTACATTTTGAATCTGCAAAAGTCTACCAAGAAGCATGCATCCTCAGAATCTGGGTCCTAATCGATAGTGAATCTTAAGTCAAAGAAAATACTCCGCAGAGAATGACATATTCTATGGGTGTTCCTGTCAAGAACGTGAGAGGATGCAAAGAATTTCTTGTTGCTTTTAAGTATTGGAAAGTTTTCTTTTTTAAAAAAATTACTTATTTAATAACCACATAAATAAAAGAAGCATTTCATTACAGCATTAACATATTCAATAACAATTTCTATAACAAAAATGCATCATTTTCAAAATTGGCTGTAAGTTTTTAGGTTCACAATTGCATTATTAGAGTAATACAATATTAAACTCAGTATAAACCCTATAAGACATAAAAGTGAATGAGGTCTTAGCCTTTGAAAAGATCTCCATTTCATTTTAAAATATACTGTTTCATATAGAAAAACTCATTTTTAATGCTACTAACACTTAAATGTTTGCACATGCATCTCTAATCTCTGTGTATCTGATTATTACTAGTCACAGTCGATTACACTCAGATCCTTGGCACCAGAGTGTGGATATAAAGTAGATTTTAATGGTATTGTTTTTCACCTCTACTAATTAACATCATGCCATTTTTTATTCTTCTTACTCAAAAAATACTCATTATTTTGTTTCTTGATGTTTTTTTGTATGTATTTCATACAGAACATCCCAAACAATCTTATTCATCTATATACCCACATCCCAAATGGCACCCTCCCATAGCCTTCCCCCTCCACTGGAGCCCATATACTCTGTCATCACTGTTGCTGCTCACTGTGTTCTTGGCGCCCCCAGCCATTCTCCAGTGCTTGTCCATCTGCTGAATCTAGTCAGCCTATCTAGAGATCCTTGTTTCAGGAAGATCAGCTGTTCCTCAGCTAGCAGCAGTAAGTTGCCAACATTCCTTTAGACAAGATTGGGATCTGTTGTTCATTTTCCCGTTTCTATACTGGGTTACTGTCTGGGAGTCTCTTGGGCCACCCTTGGCCAAAAACTCAAAGGAAGGTGTCTCCTGTCTGGCATTGTTTCTTGTTATGTTTGAGCTATACATATGGACTCTTAAAGCTCTTACAGAATTCTACTGACCCCTTTAAACTTGGTTATTCTTTCCTTTTGGGTGTTTAAGACCATACAGTTGGCCCAGATAAACCAATTTATTTTTACTCTTAAGACTGTTTGAGGATCTGTTCCTCAGGGAACACATGGGCTGGAGGAGCCCCTGGCTCCTTTCTTTTACCAGTTCCATCTATGTGAAGATAAGTCAAAGATCCTGCTCAACCGTGGCTGGCTTCACCTGGAAGCATGGAGGAAATGTTTCCTCTGTGCTGACCCTCCTCTTTGTAGACTGGACACTGGACACTGGTCTCCATGGCCTCCCTGAACAAGAGGACAGGTGACTCACCACAGTTACAGGGCATTTTGAGAGATGTTTCATAGTCCCTTGGAACTTAGTCAACCTTGGAGGGCAAGGGGCAAAAACTGTCCTTTAAGTTCCTCTGACTGGATTAGTATAAGCCTCAAAACATGGCTGTTAAACATTCAATAAGATTAGTTCTAGCAATCTGCTACTTTTAATTACCATGTGCTATGCAGATAAAGCTTATGTAGGTAAAGCTTGGGCACAGACCAAACATTCTCAGATAAACCTTGGCTAGATATATATTATATTCCTTGAGCTGGTTGCATGTGTAAGTTGTAAGTAGGTTGTTTGATTAATATAGTTCCCTCTGATTTTTTTAATTAGCTAGACATAATTTATCTCTCACATTGTCTCACCCTTCCACCATGGTTTCCCCATTTAAAGGGCCCCCATTTTTCCCCTTTCTCCCTTAATAATACCCTTCGCCTATGGTCCCACCTCTCTTGGGCTCCTTCTTTCCCTTTATCCCCGTTTCCTTGTATAACCCTACCTCCCCGCTCCCCTTAAAACAATCCCATTTTTATCCATATCTCCCTTATTAACACCTGTTTCCCACTGTTGTCTTTCAGATTCTTTCTTTTCCTTTACCTCCCTGGTTCCTTTTTATTATCCTGGTTCCTGTAGTTATGTCTGGATACAAAACCACTTAACAGGATTTAGTGCTAGGATCCACATATGAGGGAGAACACATGGGTGTTGTTTTTCTGAGTCTTTGTTACTTCATTTAGTATAACAGTTTCTAGATCCATCCATTTACCTGCAGATATCATTATTTCATCTTTCTTTACCACTGAATAGAACTCCATTGTGTAAATATACCACATTTTTATTAACCACTCGTCAGTTGAGGGGCACTTAGGTTGCTTTCATCTCTTAGCTATTGTGAAAAGAGCAGCAACAAACATAGATGTACAAGTGTCTCTGCAATATGTTGAGT
>NW_008342543.1:1790396-1791949 GCF_000622305.1 Nannospalax galili
TTCTTTGTTTTTTGAGTTCTTTATATATTCTGGATGTTAAACATCCAGATGTGTCACTGGCGAAGATTTTCTCCCATTCTGGGTTTTCTCTTCACTTCCTTGGTTGCTTCTTTTGATGGACAGAAGCTTTTTAGTTCAATAGGTCCCATTTGTTGATTGTTGACCTTGTTTCCTGAGCAATTGATGTCCTGATTAGAAAATCCTTTCTTACACCTATATCATGTAGGTTGTTGCCAATGTTTTCTTCTAAGAGTTTCAGAGTTTCAGGCTTCATATTGAGGTCTTTGATCCATTTGGAGTTGATTTTTGTGCGAGATGAAAGATAGGGGTTTAGTTTCATTCTTCTACAGGGGGAGATCCAGTTTTGCCAGCACCATTTGCTGAACATGCTGTTTTTCCTCTAGTGAATGTTCTTGGCCCTTTTATCAATTATCAGGTGG
Source organism: Nannospalax galili (assembly GCF_000622305.1). Lineage (NCBI taxonomy): Eukaryota > Metazoa > Chordata > Mammalia > Rodentia > Spalacidae > Nannospalax > Nannospalax galili. Next base: position 1,790,837 of record NW_008342543.1, read on the forward strand.
CTGAAATTGCATGTACTCATATTTGGGTCTTCAATTTTGTTTCATTGATCTACAGGTCTATTTTTGTGCAAGTACCATTTTGTTTTTATGACTATAGCTCTGTAATTCAGTTTAAAATCTGGTATAGTAATCGCCTGGCATTGCTGTTAGTGCTCAGGGTTGCTTTGGCTATCTGAGGTCTTTTGTGCTTCCATATGAATCTTAGTATGGTCTTTTCCAATTCTGTGAAAAACATCATGGGGATTTTGATTGGCATTGCATTGAATTTATAAATGGCTTTTGTTAGGATGGTCATTTTCACAATATCAATTTTTAGAATCCATCAGCATGGGCAGTCCTTTTATGTCTTCTTCAATCTCATTCTTTACAGACTTGCAATTTTCATTGTAGAGGTCTTTATTGTTTTTGGTCAGGTGGTTTATTCCAAGGTTTTTTTGAAGATATTGTGAAGGGGAGTGTTTCCATGTACTCTTCCTCTGATTGCTTGTTATTGGTATTTAGAAAGGCTACAGACTTTGTAGATTAATTTGTAACCTGCCACTTTACTGAAAGTGTTAATCATTTCTAGGAGTTTTCTCGTGGAATTCTCGGCATCTCTTAGATATAAGATCACATTGTCTGCAAAAGGGATAATTTGATCTCTTTTTTCCCAATTATTACTCCTTTAATTTCCTTCTCTTGTCTTATTGCTCTTGCAAGAGTTTCAAGCACTATGTTAAAGAGAAGTGGAATTTCCTTCTTTTGTCTTACTGTTCTTGCAAGAGTTTCAAGCACTATGTTGAAAAGGAATGGAGATAGTGGACACAGCCTTGCCTGGTTCCTGATTTTAGTGGGAATGCTTCCAGTTTTCCTCCAGTTAGAATGATGAGCAGCATTTCCTCCTCCCTCTGCCTCTTTATTTCTCTGTGTCTCTTTTTGTTTTTGTCTCTTGCTCTGTGTGTGTGCATTTGTGTGCATGTGAATGCCTCCTTCTCTCCCCCCCTTCTCTTTTCCTGGTATATCAAAAATGAAAGCAGGTGATTTCATTGTATGACTGATGGCTGTAGATTACAGGCTAAGGTCACAGACTTTTTGTCACCCTGGATTTTCTTGAAGCTTTCCACTTTTCCCTCC
>NW_008342543.1:1792300-1803752 GCF_000622305.1 Nannospalax galili
GAAGCTGTTCTTTCTTTTCCTTAACTGGCCTAAGAGTCTGTCAATCTTGTTTATCTTTTCAAACAATTAGCTCTTGGATTCGTTGATTCTTTGTATTGTTTTCTTTGTTTCAGTTTCATTATTTTCTGCCCTGATTTTTGTTATTTCTTCTTGTCTGCTGGGTTTGGGTATTGTTTATTGTTGCCTTTTAAGTGTCTTGAGTTGCAGTGTTAAGTCATTTATTTGTGTTCTTTCTGATTTTTTAATGTAGACACTTAGAGCTATAAACTTCCCTCTAAGAACGGCTTTCAGCGTGTCCCAGAGGTTTTGTTGTGTTGTATTGTCCTTTTCATTTAGTTCCAGGAATACTTTTATTTCTTTCTTAACTTCTCCTTTGACCCATTCATCCTTCAGGAGTGTGATGTTTAATCTCCATGTGTTCATGTAGTTACAAGGTTTCTTCTGGTGTTGATTGTAAGTTTTATTGCCTTGTGTCTGATAAAATGCATGTGATTATTTCAATTTTTTTGTATTTGTTGAGGCTTGTTTTGTGCTCCAGTATATATTGTTGCCTTTTAAGTGTCTTGAGTTGCAGTGTTAAGTCATTTATTTGTGTTCTTTCTGATTTTTTAATGTAGACACTTAGAGCTATAAACTTCCCTCTAAGAACGGCTTTCAGCGTGTCCCAGAGGTTTTGTTGTGTTGTATTGTCCTTTTCATTTAGTTCCAGGAATACTTTTATTTCTTTCTTAACTTCTCCTTTGACCCATTCATCCTTCAGGAGTGTGGTGTTTAATCTCCATGTGTTCATGTAGTTACAAGGTTTCTTCCGGTGTTGATTGTAAGTTTTATTGCCTTGTGTCTGATAAAATGCATGGGATTATTTCAAATATTTTGTATTTGTTGAGGCTTGTTTTGTGCTCCAGTATATGGTCGATTTTGGAGACAGTTCCATGGGGTGCTTAATAGAAAATATATTCTTTGGTACTTGAGTAGAATATTAGGTAGATGTCTGTTAGGCCCGTTTGATGTACGGTATGGTTTAATTCAGATGTCCTTCTGTTAATTCTCTGTCCTGTTGACCTATCTAATGAAGACAATGGGGTATTTATGCCCCCTTCTATTAATGAGTTGGGATTAATTTGGGTTTTAAAATCCTGTAGTACTGCTTTTATGAAGTTGTACACAGAAGAGTTTGGTGAACATATGTTGATGATTATAATATCTTCTTGGTCAATTATTCCTTTGATCAGAATGAAGGAGCCCTCTTTTTCTCTTCTGATTAGTTTTAGTTTGAAGTCTATTTTGTCAGACATTAGAATTTCAACACCTATGCCCCCTACTATTAATGAGTTGGGATTAATTTGGGTTTTTATGAAGTTGTACACAGAAGAGTTTGGTGAACATATGTTCATGATTATAATATCTTCTTGGTCAATTATTCCTTTGATCAGAATGAAGGAGCCCTCTTTTTCTCTTCTGATTAGTATTAAAGTCTATTTCATCAGATATTAGAATTGCAATTCCTGCTTTAATTTTAGTACCATTCACTTAGTATATTTTTTTCTATCCTTTCACCTTAAGGTAGTACCTGTCCTTAAAAGTGAGAAGAGTTTCTTGCAGACAACAAAAAGATAGGTTTTGTTTCTTAATCCATTCAACTAATCTGTGTCTTTTGACTGGGGACTTCTAACCACTGATTTTTAAATTATGAATGAAGGATGTGTTTTGATTCCTGCCATTTTTATTTCTCGGTATATCTGGGCATTTCCACAGTTATACCTTTATTAATTTTATTTTTGTTACCCGTTGGGTATAATCATTCCTTTAGTCAGTTCTTTGTATTGCTTCAAGAAATCTCTGAAGGGCTGGTTTTGTGGACAAGAATTCTTTCAGCCTATTCATGTCACAGAAGATTTTTCTTTCCCCTTTGACTATAATAGACATTTTGGCTAGATAAAGTAATCTGTGTTGGCTTATGTGGTCATTTAGAACTGGGAATACTTTGGTCCAGGCTCTTTCGGCTTTCATAGTTTGCACTGAAAAGTCAGCTGTAATCCTGATGGGTTTTCCTTTATATGTGACTTGTTTCTCTTTTGCAGCTTTCAGTATTGTCTCTTTGTTCTGTATGTTTAGTGTATTTACTATGATGTGCCATGGAGCGTTTCTTTTCTGTTCCTGTCTATTTAGTGTTCTGTCTGGTTCTTGTATTTGTATTGTACTCCTCTAGAGGACTGTTGGTACTTGGTAGGGATAATTATTTTGATTTTTCATGTTATTATTTTTTTCTCTGTGACTTTGACATGTGGATTTCTTTTGTAGTTTCTGATTCTTGTGTGAGACTCAAGCCTTCCTTTGATGACTTTAGGTCTGCTTCTTTTTGTAAACTTTATGTGCCTTTGTGGTTTACTTGTTGAGTATGAAAAGCGGGTTGGTCTAGGCTTCAGGTTCTCTCTTTTGATTTTATATTGGAGTGGCCAAATTGCTTTTATCTTCAAGAGTTCCCACAGAGGCCCAAGTCAGATGAGAATCAGATGATATCGGGCTTTCTCCTAAGGTCTGGATCCCTCCAGGAAAGATGCTGGCCTCAGGAATTTGTGGGCTGGGCTGGCCTGGGAGCAGATCCCAGGAAAGATGCTGGTTCCAGGAAGCTGGTGGCTGTGCCATCCAGGGATGCAAAGGGAGGTGGGGGCAGGAAGAGGCCCCAAGGGCGCCTGGGGACTACTAGGAAGAACTGGGTTGGTCTGGATGCAAAGGATCAGGAAACAGTGGGGATTCTGGGCCAAGAGGTCAGTGCAGGGGTCTGGGGTGACAAGACAAGACATGGGCCAGTATTTAGGCTAGGAGGAGAGATGGGGTGGGGGAACTGGGAGGATGAATGAGGCTGGGCACTATGGGACTTACCCAGGAAAGATGCTGGCACCAGGAAGGTGGTGGCTGTGCCACCCACGGATGCAAAGGCAGCAAGTTGTTTTCTAAGCACATTCCTGGTAGCATGAGCTTGAACTGACAATTTTATTATACTAGGGTTGCTTCTGAAATCCATCCAGATGCTTCTAACTGCTAGCAGTCAAGGTGGGTTATTTTGTCATTTGTTCTCTTAATTTTCTAGAAAAAATTCACATTTACAATATATATTTCAGGAACTGAACTCCCTGCTTTTATTTCTAATCAGAATCCTACCTGTTACCCCCTCTTTGTCCATTTAGAAATAATGCTTCTCAGTTAAGTTGCTTGGCTCTGAGAATAGGAATTGAGGCCTCAAGTTCGACTGAAATTATGCCATTTACCACCAGCTTCTCCATTCCTCTAAATAATGACTGGTCTAATCTCTGCTTGGTTATTTGTTGTTCAATTTTCCTAGAACAACAGCAAGCCATGGCTATGTTTAAACACAATGAGCCAAGGGGAAATTTGACACAATTATCTCGATTTGGACTAAAAGGAAAACAATCATTGAATGGAGGCTCATTCGTGCTTCAGCAGACAGTGTACAAATGGGTCGTTGTTATCAGTCAAATTCATCCTCCTATGACTTGTTCTATGATTCCCTAGTCACGGATCTCATTCTGCTCGACTGAGTCCCAGTCCAAATGCTTCATTTCTAAGAAATGGACTCCAGGGAAATCTTCACCACATCGTCTGTGGAGATGTTGCATGGCATTCCCTAGGGAGATGTCAAGAAACCCCTATTCACCCCAGAGTGGACATAGATAAGCCAAGGACAGGATTCCATTCCTGCCCAGCTTGGCTAGACAAGGAGCTTATTGGGATGACTTACAGGAACATGGACAACTCTTACACAGCTGCATCATGAGAAAGGTCCCCCTCCCCAGCATGAGTGACACCTCACAAAAGCTTCTTCACTGGAGTCCCCTGGACAGCTTACTAGCAGTTACACTGCTGAAGAATCCCGCTCCAGTCAGTCAGGTGCTTCTTAGATTACCTTGTCCTTGTATAGGGCTGGGGCCTCTTGCAGATCTTGCAACGTACTTTGAACTTCAGGAGTCCTGTGACCCCTCTTGAGTCCTAAGAGTCCAGTGAGCCTCCTGAGGCTGCTGAAGTAGTCTTTTTTCTCTATAGTCTGAGGTGGTTTAAGACTTGTCCCCCATAAGCTCCAACTATTTGGACACTTGGTCTCTAGTTGGTGGTGCTACTTTGGGAAGTCTTTAAAAGAAGGTATAGTCATGCTGGAGGAAGCATGTCACTGGGGGCAGGCTTAGAGAGCTCTTAAGCCTTGCCAGATCTGGGGTCACTCTCTGTTTCCTGTCCCTGCTTCAAGATGTGAGGCTCTACTTTCTCCTCAAGTCACCTCCTGCCACCTTGCTTCCCAGCCATGATGGACTCTAATTCCCCTGGAACGGTAAGCTCAAACAAACTCTTCCTTTTATAAGTTCCCTTGATCATGGTGTTTTATCATAGCAACAAAAAAGTAACTAAGACAGAGGAAATATTAAAAGACTCCATCTTAGGAGGGGGTTGGAGTGATCAGAGCTCCTCTGATGCAAGATGGCTGTGGTCATAATGCAATCCAGAAGAAACACAAGAGAGAGTGGCAAATGAGCCAACTGTGGGTGGCACAGCTTTCAGTATCAGTGGGTGGCTAGCAAATGCGTCTTCAAAGTCCGGCCCCTTCTTCCAGGAAGTTCTATGCTGGAGGTTGTCACTTAGGGAGGAAGGAATTTGGATGCATAGGGCCCCATCCAAATTCCCCCGGTATTAAGAACTTGAGAGTGGCACAGCTTTCAGTATCAGTGGGTGGCTAGCAAATGCATCTTCAAAGTCCAGCCCCTTCTTCCGGGAAGTTGTATGCTGGAGGTTGTCACTTAGGGAGGAAGGAATTTGGATGCATAGGGCCCCATCCAAATTCCCCCGGTATTAAGAACACGTTGGGATACTGGTGTAAAATGTGAATGAGTACACCCCATTTCAGACACACTGAGCTGCTTTCTTCCTACAGAGGAAGAGAGGGTGTTCTGCCCACAGAGACTGCACAGAGAGACTCTTGTCTCTAAGTCGGAGACTCATAATCTCTGGGTTGTAGATAACCCAGACACCTGTCATTTCAAATTGGATTTCTATTCACTCTTTCAGATCTCATTCTTTGAAAACAATCTAAGCTGGAAGTTGAGTCATGCTGTCAAATTGATAAGCCAGCTAAGCCCACATTCGGTCCCATGATCCCATACCTAAGGCATTATACACTCCTAGTAACAGAGGCAAAGTGATGACTTCCTCAAGGATGCTGCGTGAAACCAGAGTCTGCAACCAAACAACTCTGGAGGTGTATAATACAGGGCCTATAACAATGATGGTGACTCTGAGCATTGGGTACTGGTCCATCTACCTGTTCTCCGTCCATCTACATGTTCTCCTGTGGGAATCTTGGAACCAACATCAACACTACTAGGCACTAGAGATGCATGATTGGTAGTCACTAGAATCTGTCATCTGCTGTGTGTCACCCAAACCTTTGAACATCTAGGTCTGTGGGTCTATGCCCTAGTCATGACCTAATTACCAGTTCTGTCCTGGAGATGGAGCCATGGATGCTGTAGGAGTGGGAGGCCAGTGAGCAGATGGACCCTAAGCTTCCTCAGAGGTGCATGACTCAATGCTAAGTTAGAGCATAGCTCTTCTTACCCTTCAGTTGGAAACTGAATTTGCATCTCATATGTGGGCTGAGAGGAAAACAAGGTATAAACACTAGGTGCTGGTATTTGTTACACCGACTTTATCATCTTGAAAAGCAAAATCAGACATAATGTACCCTTTATCCCATTTTGACTTGATAGGAGTGTTGGGGCGAGAGCCTGGCCCTGAAAGTGTTTTGCATCCCAGTCCCTCGGAGCAAACAAGGCATATCTTGAGAATTGCCATTGTGAACAGCTGGAGCACTTTGCAGGCATCATGCTGCCATGCTTAGTCAGCTTCCAGGAAATCCGTTGCCAACATCCCATATTCAGAAGGGACAAACCAGCTTTGCTGATTCCTGGAGAGTTTTCAAACCTGAGGCTGTGTAGCTTCTCGCAGTATACTGCTCTCCCTCAGGCTGTGTGGAACCCACAGTGTTCTCCATGGTGAGTGAGAAGCCCTCTCCAGGCAATCCAATCCTTGCATTTATAAGCTTTAAAAAGTTCACCTGCAGCTACATGGTAGAGACAGCTTGAGTGCTACCCTTTGTCATGAAGAGTTAGAGAACAGAAACGGAGCCAGATGAGATGTAAAGGGGCAAGTATTAATGACCTTCCTACTCCACCAAGGTTGTGTGCCAAGCCTCACACACTCAAGACCTCCTAGGAATCCCCAGGAATGAAGATAAATAGATACGGTCTCACACACATGAGAAGACCAAGAGCCAAGGGACATAAGGAATTACCCAGTGCCTTTGCGCACTAAGGCAGATGTGCTGAAACCCTGTCCTCAGAGCTTAGAATGTTGCTGCTACAAGCAGCCAAGAAGTAAATGAGTCAAAAGACGGTCTCCTCCAACACGTTTTACCCTCCTCTATTTCATACACAGAAACACAAGCTGGGGGTGAGGAAGTAGGTGGGGGGGACTCAGAGAGAGTGAGAGAGGGAAGACAGAAAGGTGGAAGGGTGTTGGGAGGGAGAGGGAAGGGCAGAGGGATGGCTAGAAGGCAGGAGAGAAAGTGGGGAAAGGGAGGGAGGGAGGGAGGGAGGGAGGGAGAAGGAGGAAAGAAGCACCCACCCACTAAATGCTGGGTTCAAACCCTGGTTGTGTGATTGACAACAGCCTTAGTATCTTTAATTCTAGTATTTCTGTGCACATTGGCTCTGTTTTCCATTATACCTTGTTTATTGTGACAGATACGCTCTTCATAAACAATGCTTCTACAGGGCCTGGGACATAAGAAAGTCTCACAGTACTCTAGTTACTGCTGCATAAAGGAAAGCTAACCCCACTGGGATACTAAGAGGATTGGTGGAGCTCTACTGTGCAGTGATGAAGAGACTCTGACTCCCGCGGTCAGGAGTCTGGGCCATGAGGCACATTTATTTCCTTGGTAAAGGTGTAGTTCTCTTTGGGTTCAGAGCACGCGAACACCTAGTCAGATGGGTGTAAAGGAAACATTGCCCACATACATACCAGCACACATCCAGCAATTCTGCAAATTATTTAATCTATTCTGAAAATAATACAGAGTTAATAAAAGGACTTAGAAATTATATCAAAGAAGAGGAAAATAATACGCTCATCTATCAACAAAAAAAATAACATTTTTATCTTTTCCTTTAAAATTTGCTTTTCCTTTCCATGGATTTTAACAAGAAAATATGAAATTAATTTTTTCAACCCAAAGTGGCATTAAACTATTTGAGATTTTTATATTGCTATTTTAAATATTTTATATTATGCTATTATATATTGTTTATTTTATAAGCGTCATGTCTACCTTGCTTTAGAATCATGAGTGTAACTGTTACTGCCTGCAAAATACATCTCCTGTATTTGCTTTGCTTTATTTAGTCACCATTAACTTGCTTCAACATTTAATTTTCTCAGTAATGATAAGGTGAACATCTTGGTGCTCCATTTTTCTTTCAAAATTCGAGAACTCCTTTGTATTTGATCAGCACTGTTGTTTTCCAGGTGGGTTCATTTTATCCCACCAGTTGAGGATTCGTGACTGTTACAACATGCTAGGTTCTGTGGGATAAGGAGCAATTCTATGGAAAAGGTTGCTAACCTTCTGGACCATTCTAGATTGCAGAGAGACTCCACAAGTCATCTCCTCAACCCTCTCATTATCCAGGGGCTGTGGATACCTTCTACCACTGTCATTTTAGATTGAAGGAGCTCGGAGAGTCACATGTCATGACTTGTGTCAAAGTATACTTTCTTATCGCCCTACCCTTCCACATCCTGGTCTACATGAGGGAACTGATATCACCTGGGCCCAGCCAACAGCTTTTAAAAAATATTTTATTATTTTTCTTTTGTGTGTATGAGTGTATTCCCTACATGTGTGTAAGTGCACCTATGTTGTGCAATGCCCTCAGAGGTCAGAAGAGAGCATTGAATCCCCTGGAACTGGAGTTACAGATGGTTATTAGCCACCATGTGGGTGCTGGGAACCAAACCTGGGTTCTCTTCAAGAGCAGCCAGTGCTCTTAACCACTGAGCTACCTCTCCAGTCCCAACAACTATTTTTATGTGAATATCTCTGAGTCCACTGGTCTGAGGGCTCCTTAAAAGCCAAGACTTCATCCCAGCATCTCCACAGCCTCACACTCAGCTCTTCAGACAGCATTCAGAAAGCGCTTGCTGGAAATGTCAGTGATCCTGCCTTCTCCTCTCCCTCCCAGTCGGTAATATGGTGTCTCCATTTGTCCCACTGTTAGCAAACCGCAGTGCCTACGTTCAGCTGCATACCACTCTAGCTCCAAACCCTTCCACGTGTCTGCTATCAGCACAGACAGTGCCCTGGAGAGCTGACGCGCGGCCCACTGTGTGCCCTGAGCGTCTTCTCAGCCTCAAACTGAGTGTCCTTGGTGATGGGCAGCAACGTCCCCCATGGTAGGTGCTGGAGGAGAAATCATCCGTCCCAGAGGCTGCAGCGAGGAGGACTGTGGCCTGGAGAGAATAATGGGATGTTTTCCATCTGGGCGTGAAACAGGGTTTGCTCTGTGTTTAATGAGAACAGCCTGTTTCCAATTTGACTAATGCCTTCCATTAGAGTTCTGGCATGGCCCAGCAGAGGGGCAAGTCTGGGGCCTGTGCTGTCACTCCTTAGAAGCTAGGAACTGCTTTGTCATTCAGAGCTTTCCTTTGATCCTGTCCACAATTCTAAGGCAAGATTTACTGAGGCAGATCTGAAAAGAGCTTCTCCATTTGAGTGCTGTGATCTCTGTCAGCACGGAACTGCTTCAGTTCATCCAGAGAAAAAGAAACCCTAGTGTATGTATTTATACCCTTCGAGGACCCCAGGGGTAGCCTAGCACTCGGTGCCAGCAGCCTGTTGAGCATGGAGACCTGAAAAACCATTTCCTGTGACCCCTGGCTCCTATGTTGAGGGTCTCCGGGTTCAGCTATGGGCAGAAAAGCACTTGTTTTTTTAGCATTCCAAAGCTGCATGCGACTCCAAAGCTTTGTGACTCTCTGTAAACATTTACCCTTTTGTTTTTAACGGCAGAACATGCCCTAGACTTCACCCAGCTGGGTTCTTGCACGTTCAGGCTGATGCCTTCTCTCTTGGGTTTGTTTTTTGTTTCTGTTACAACTGTATTAAGACACAGCTCGTGTCATGCATGGAATTCATCTGTGCTATTCAGCATACACAGCAGCAGGGTTTCAGTACTTTTACTGAACTCTGTGAAGCACCACAAATTCCGGGTGTGTGTGTGTGTGTGTGTGTGTGTGTGTGTGTGTGTGTACGTACATATCTGTGTGGGTATGTTATCCATGGAGGCCAGAAGATGGTGTTGTATCCTTTAGAACTGGAGTTGTGAGCTGTTTGACATGGGTGCTAGAAACTGAGCTCTGGTCGTCTGTAAGAGCAGCAAGTGCTCTTACCTGCAAAGGTATCTCTCTAGATCCTGGAAAAAGCCTTTTAAATAGGGGTGTGGGGTTCCTCTACAGTCTTTAGGAAGTACACATCCCCACCCTTACCTTAATGTCAGCCCAGTGAGACCCAGTAGGCAACTCCTAACTTACAGAACTGTGAGATACCAAGTGTATGTTTGGGGCCAGAGACCATTTTTTTTTTCTTTCTATTTAAAACACATGAGGAGCCTAAGAATCTGGGAAAGTCATCGTGTCACCGTGTACATTTATGTCCACTATAATAAAGCCTAGTCTGTGTCCTTACAGTGTGCCCCAACTGATTGCTCAATGTGTTTTAGGACTGGGCTAAGTCACAACTTGAGGAATCTATTTCTAGATATAACTACCCCTCTGTAGAGAACAGTGTCTGTTCTCAACAGTGTCTGTTCTCAGGACACATAGGAATCCTAGCTCGTGTCTTTCTAACCTACACTAAGTCGGCTTCTCCTTTCCAGGCCCCAAAAGATGGCTGTACTGAACTGACATTAGCTTTCCTAATGCCGTGTGACACCTTTCTTCAAACTTAGAGCCTTAACACAACACTCATTTGTTATCGTATGACTCCAGGGGTCGGGGCAGGATGAGAAGCTCAGGGTCCCACAAGTCTAAGCTTGTTGTCCACTTGGCTCCCTCCTCATCTGGAAGGATCCGTTTCCAGACTCCCATAAATTGTTGGGAGAATTCATCTCCTTGTACCCGTAGAAATGAAGGAAACTTGCTTCTTTCTTCCTCCTCCCCTCCTGGCCCTTTCTCAGACCTCCCTCCTCCTCCTTCTTCTCTCCCTTCCAGATCTCACCTGCTTCTGAAAACATTTACCAGGAAGGTTGCTTCCTTCCTACCTGTCTGTCCCTGAAGAGCCAGCGTCTCTGAGATTCAGCTTTCTTTTCCCTAGTTTGCACAAATTAAAGGCGATAATCCGTATTTAGCTCACCCATTAAAGACATCCAATTATTTCTCTCTCTCTCTCTCTCTCTCTCTCTCTCTCTCTCTCTCTCTTCTCCTCTAACCTTCTGCGGTGATTTTTATTGCTCTCCCTCCTTTCAGTCTATGCCCTATCTTTTCCCACCTCCCTCATGCTTGGCTAGTGAAGGGAGTAAGGGGTTTGAGGGTTTTCCTCAAGGGTATTTCTGACTCTTCCACAGAATAGCCTTAAGCCTGTCAACAGTCTGGTGCTGCCATCTCAGTGGCCCTTATATGTTATTTTATGCACCTACCATTATGTGAAATTGTCTGCCTTATTGCCTGAGTTAGCTGTCTCCACTCAGATGTAAGTTCTTGGGACAAAGACTTAGCCCGCCGTGCCTGGCTCTTTCCATTGTACTGAGAATTCTGTTTGTGTTCAGCAGCTGTTCCAAAAGTACTCCAAAGATCTATTGTTGCTGCATATGTGAATAGATGGATGGAAGGCTCACCCAACAGATGCAGAGATGGAAAGGTTGTTAATTAAATGAAACCTTGTCAAATTAGAGCAGTATGCTATGCAGCGATAAATATAAAAAGGGTCCACAGAGGAGATCCAGATTGGAATTCTGTTAGCTGTGGAAGAACTGTGTTCCTCTTTCCTGATCACGTGGGGATTCCTCCCCCTGGATCACCTTAAAGACAGCAGGTGGCTACTAGCAACATAACCAGACAACTCTGAAATGCTCCCCAAAGGCACAGTCCTCGGTAATTTAAGAAGAACCCTGCCTCTCACTACAGAAAAATGCTTGTGGATGAAACTTCAGGTAACCACCCTCCTGGTCCAGAACAAATCCCACAGGACCAGAGACAGGCTTGCATCCCTTCATGAAAATGGAGGTTCCAGGGTCAGATGTGACCCCAGGGAATGTTTATAGACCACTGACTTGCTTCAAGGCCAGATTAATCCAAAACATAACAGGGATATATATATATATATTTTTTT
>NW_008342543.1:1804000-1825550 GCF_000622305.1 Nannospalax galili
TTTCATTTTACAAGTTAATGAACAAATGGATTTCCTTTTCATTATTCATTGACTTTTGAAGTTAATGAATAGTTCGGGGACAATCCCTAAATTTGGTCTTTGTGGAAAAATGAAAGCAAACCTGATTCAGTGTTCATCAAGTATGGCAGTATCAGTTTACTGTACATAATGAATTCCACTTATTACATTAACCATCTAAAGTTTATCAGCTTTAAAGTTTTAATGAACGCAAAGTGATGCGCTCACTGAGCTTGCGTGAACTCCTCACACTCCTTTGGTTTCCTGCGAGAGAGAACTGGAAGGAGGAGGAAAGTCTGTGTCTCCTTTTGTCTGCATCTCTCTTCACAACGGGTCTTTAAAAAACACTTTTTTCCAGTGCCTGTTCTGGTCTCCCTCTGGCATAGGGGCTGAGAACTCAGAGGACAGCCTGAGAGCGCCTGGGTCCTGCTCCCATGTGGTGAAGCCTTTGTGAGAGAATTGACACTGATTCTAGCCACTCCAACAACTATCAAAATGCCTGAAAACAAATCATGAGTCCATCACTCTTGAGACCAGCCTTGGCAAACAAAAGAAAAATAAGGAGGAACCCAATAGAGGGATGCTTTTAGAAGTTCTCGTCAAGAAAGTCCAGTGGACTCTGATATGAACATTTGAAATTTGTCCTGTTCTTTTTTCTAGTTCCCCATCTAGAACTTATAATACTAATTACTCTTGCCTTTACTTCTCCTTCACATCTCCTATTCACAATTCAAGGACTTTCTTTTCTCCTTACAGATAAGTTATGCAATTTGGGAATCTTTTAGATAGACCCACTGAAGGGGTACTCCAATTGCCTCACCGTATCCCTGTTCAGCATGGAAGAAGCCAGAGCAGTTGGCATCCTTATTCCCTATTGGAAATTTGGGTAACCCCTTCAGAGGATGGTGTGATAAGAATAGGAGGTAGGAATTGGCTAGGCAGTTAGGGTAAAAAAGACCCCAAAGAAAAGTATCCAGCTTCCTGGCTAAAAGTCAAAATGTCCTTGGGCCTCTTAGCAATGTACTCCATTCCAAAGGTCAAAAATGTCAAAAGTATTTGGGAGCTCTTATCTAATCCCTAAAAGGGTTTAGGGTTACCTCATCAGAGGTGGGGTGTTATGGTAGTAAAAAGCCCTATTTAAAAAGAAGGAAGGAAGGAAAGAAGGAAGGATGGAAGGAAGGAAGGAGGAAGGAGAGGAAGGAAGGAAGGAAGGAAGGAAGGAAGGAAGGATCTGGATCCGTTTCTTCCAAGGAGGGAATTTATTCCTTCCTCAGTGCGGATGAGGAGTAATGGCTCCTGTCCTCTGTCTAACAGCTCATCATATTCCAAACACAATTCTCAGAGTCCCCTTTAGCCTCTGTGCCAAGCTAAATGACATCACTTTCTTAAATTTTTCTTGTGAGGCCTATTGACCCTGTAATAACATAGCCCCATATAAAGAATATCACTTTTTGTAACACATAATTCATGCTTGCTAGTTTTATTTAAAAACAGTATTTTGTTTGGGTGTGGTGGTGCATGTCTTTTTAAAAAAATATTTTATTTTTATTATTATTTTTATTTTATGTGTATGAGTGTATTGCCTACATGTATGTGAGTGTACCTGTGTCATGCAATGCCATAAAGGTCAGAAGAGAGCTTCAGATTCCCCTGGAACTGGAGTTACAGACAGTTCATAACTGCCATGTGGGTGCTGGGAATCAAACCCGGGTTCTCTGCAAGAGCAGTCAGTGCTCTTAACCGCTGAGCCATCTCTCCAGGCCCAGGTTTTTTAAAAGTTAAAAAAGACTCACTTTTTCCAATGAAATTAATCTTTCCTTTGATGTTTATCCACTTTTCCATTAATTCCTTCTGCTGCTGGGAAATGAGTGCCTTTCTGTCTTTTCTGCCCAGATGGAAAATCATGGCTCTTATTTCATAATAAGCAGCCAAAAGGAGGGGCATGTGAAACTAGTCCTTTAAGACAGCTTAAGCTAAAAGAACAGTGACTATTTAGAAGTCATTACTCATCCTGTTACCTACAACTACTCACTTTTAAAGAGGAAAAACCTCACAATACTTAAAAAAAAAAAAAAGGATTGATGTTATCCAACAAAATATTTTGTCATCCAATTACAGTCAATATCACAACCAATTTTTGCCTTATAAAGGAGCTGAAATATCTGGAGACAGAAACAGGAAGTCTTTTTGTTTGTTTTAGCTAAAATCTCCCCTTGAACTGGACAGTGGTTTCTCTAAACAATTGAGTCAGATTACAGGATGTTTACTGAAGACATCAGAATTTAGGTAGCGAGATATCCTGCTCGTGTCCTCACACCTGTCCCATAACGGATCCAAGGTCCCTACTTCCCCACCTAGCGTGCCTCTGCAAGCTAACTGGTGATTAACTGTGGTAAGGGGGGCACAATTGGGGGAGTGGGGACAACACATGTTCCCACCTCCTTCTCTGGCATGGAATTCAATTTGAGCAGAAAGAAGATCGAGTGAGGCTGATAAGCCGCTGATAGTGGTCACTGGTTTCTCTACGTCCCTTTGCAAGGCCATGTCTCCTGCTTACCCTACAGTGCCTGCCCCTCGGGACTCACTCCATTCCCCTGTCAGCTCCAAGTGTGGATCCTTGAGCAGCCAATGAGTCCCAACCTCAAACCATCACAATGGCCTTTGTGTGAGACTCAGCCATCAGGTCCCTTCAGGGGGTGACATTAATTTTCCTACCCCTTCTCATAACAGCTGAACTTGCAACTGGCCTTGGTCAATAGAATGTGCTAGAAGTACTGTGATGCTTCAGAATCTAAGAGATTGTGCAAACTCCTTCTCTTCCTGGAATTACCAATTACATACGGTCTCAGTCCATTTTGTATTTCCTTAACCAAATGCCAATTTCTACATAGAGACGAATGGGATGTGCTGCCTGATCTTGGGACGTTCACACTCCAGTCCTTTCTGACTTGTATGTATGCACTGAGCACCCATGTGCCAACAAGTTCAAGACTGAGCATCCTAAATACCATCCAAGGAGGCACTGGAGGTCAAAGAGTGTGAGTTCATCCCCACCCCTATCAGCTGTGAGAGCTGGTCAAGGAGAAGCCACTCTGTCCCAGTACCGCATCATACCCGGATAAGGTACAGATGGGATGGAGAGGTGTTTTCCACTGAACTTGCACCTGACATACTGATTCTTCCTGTAGGACCGCTCAAGAGATCGCGTTTGGAATCAGAGCATAACTGATGCATGAAGGGAACAGGCAGCACAGCTGGACTGGACTCACTCAGGGACTGACTGGCTCTTCAGTGCTTACCTTTGTGGCTGGGTGTGCTTCCCTGGTGGAAGGTGACAGGGGGATGCTGATTATCAGCACATCGAGTCATCAAGCACTTCTCTCTCTCAAGAAGGATGGAACAAAGGTTTGAGTAACCAGGTCACATTTGAAGAGAAGAATAAACAAAAGGTTAGACTCTCCAGTGGTTGCTAGGCAGCCTGAGGATGTTACAAATTAATGTACTAAGATTGGATGGCCAAGCTTTCCTAATACTGCTTCTTTCCGTCCTAGCAGGGTTGTGGCTCTGGGAGATGACAGGCCAGCATTATTAGTAATTATGAACTACTGTCTTTTAGGAAAAGGTTAGCAATGAGCAGATATTAAAATCCTATTTCAAAATGTTTCCTTCATTAAACTACACAGAATCTCCTTGACTAGTGTCCAGTGCACTCACTCAATTTGAGAGCAAACTAGCTTCCACTGAGAACAATATCCTGGGCATGGGACTGGATTTTAAATGGGGCTTTATTTACTTTGTGCACATGAAACTCTATTAGTAGAGATTAGTAACTCATTAACATATGACGGCCCTCAGGCTCATGAAACAAATCAACTTACATAAGGTCAGAGTCAAGGTTGGATGCGCATTTTCTTGATATTTTGTTCAGTGCTCCACATCTGTGAGACATCTCTCACCCTGGTTTGGATAGTCAGATTGTGCCCTAGACATGATCTCTTTAGTCTTAATCACTGCAGTGATGTTTGATTTGGTCCATATAATCAGCAGAGTACAGAGCTTGACGCTTTACAAGAGTATTTAATTGTCAAAACCAAGAAAGGTAGATTCCAATAACCTTTGTCCAGACAAAGACATAGTCCCAAGGAGATGAAATTAGTTTCCTAAGTTTCTAAGTTTATCTAGACCCTGGATATTTAGTCTGCCTGACTCCAGGGTGCAGCTACAGATTCAACCACTTTGCCATGTAACTGCCTCCAGATCAGAGATCACACCCTAATTGCATCACCCTTTCTGAGCATAGTGAACTATGGCAGAGATTGAACAAAACAAAGGTCCTTTAAAATCCTCTCTCTGTCATTCGTGTTATTCACAACTCTGCCTCTCCCACACTCCATGTCCAATTCATCACCTCCACCACAGCCACCTGTTAGAGTGAGTGGGCAGCATTTCCATCTGGGTTGAGGCAATGACCTCCTTCCTGCTCTCCTTGTTCTGCTTCTGACCTCCCTGTAGCCTATAGGTAGGGTCACTGAACTGGTAACTTCCCATGTCATATCAGATAAATGGCCCTCCAATCCTTCCAATCAGCATCTGAGTTGTAGATATGATACCCACATTCACAAGCAAAACCTCTGTCATGTGTTTTTTGAAAGTAAATCATCACATTTATTGTATTTTCAACCGTTTTGTACACATTAAACAGTACTATCACTTTAAGCTTGCCTTGTATAAATGCAGCAGTGTGAAGGCTTTGAACGTTACACTTTAATTCCATTTTCCCACAGGACTTTCCCCTCATGATTTTGAACAGCACAGTGATTTTAAGAACATGTCTGTCACATTATAGGAGAGCGAGCAGTGCACATACTTGGTCTAATTCACCTCTTCATAAGCTCATGAATAGGTCTGATGTACACTATAGTCTCGAGGTGGCGAAGTAGTTTTTGTTTGCTTTTCTAATACTTCTGAGTCATGGACCTTGTGTCACCCAAGTTTGATCAGAGAACTAAGACAATGGAAAGAGGTAGAAATAGATGATGAAGAGAACCCACAGTAAGGAAGCTGGCCTGGAGTCAGCACTTTACTCTGTGGAAGCCGGTCACACACTCCATATAGGGCTGTTCCCATGACCATCATCATAGCTATTCAGACTAATAGAGATGAATGCTGGACATGAAGCAGGCCAAAATAAGGAGAGGTGGAACTCATGAGGATGAACTGGAATCCACAGGGACGTTCCACTCAAGCCCAATGATCCAGTGGCCAGCAGAAAAGCTTGGCCAGGAATCCACGCATGTATCTGGGCTAAGAGTCATAAGCTGAAGGTGATGATCTGGTGGGAACTGAGGGAGTCACTGCCTATTCTGTATCCAGATGATCCGTGATGGTGTGAGCAGTTGCCATGGAGCCTGGCACCGCATGGTAATGCTTAGAGCATAGAAACAGCCTCTACTTCATTGCTTCCTAATTGTCAGCATCATGTAAAAGCCAAGTAAAGAGTGGATTTCTGGTAAATATGGCTCCAGGATGTCAGGGTGACCCACTACAAATCCCCTCCTAGCTCATTGTGGATGAGGACACTTCCCCCACCATGGTGGAATCCGCTAGAACCTCCAGCTGTGTTCACAGGAC
Organism: Nannospalax galili; assembly: GCF_000622305.1. Taxonomy (NCBI): domain Eukaryota; kingdom Metazoa; phylum Chordata; class Mammalia; order Rodentia; family Spalacidae; genus Nannospalax; species Nannospalax galili. The sequence continues at coordinate 1,809,650 of NW_008342543.1, forward strand.
TCACAGGCTTGCAGACTCCAGCACAAGTGTTTCCGAAGACAAAATGACTCAGAGTTCAGAAGAATAAAAGCTCTTTGTTCAACTTATTCTTGAAAATATTCTGATGTTGTAACTAAGATTGTTTTAGGATAATGTTTTTGCTCCTGTAAAGAACATCGTGGATGTTTACAAGGATTTTTGAATCCTGTGAGTTTGTCATAAGTGGAAAGATACCCTGTATTCATAGATTGGATGAGTTATTAACTGTGAAAATTTCTGTCTTATCACAAGTGATCAGCATAATCCCAATAACAACCTGTCACGGCCACTCTTGGGTGTCAACGTCACGCACGTGGAAAGAAGGAAACTCTTGACCTGCGGGAATGTCTGTGGGGCATTGTCTTGACTGTTCATTGGTGTAGGAGGGCCCAGCCCACTCTGAGTGGCACCATCCTTTGGCAGATGGGCCTGGCTTTATAACAACTCTAGCTAAGCACGAGCCGTGGGGCAAGTTGTTTAGCAGTGTTCCTCCACGGTTTCTGCTTCAGGTTCCTGCCATCATGTCCTACCTTGGCTTCCTCCAACGGGGGTTATAACCTATGCGCTGAAACCACTCCTCTCCTTCCCAAGGCACTTTTGATCTGAGTGTTTTATCACAGCAACAAAAAGCAGATGACAAAACAATCTCAATGACTTTTTCATAGAAATAGAAAAAGTATTTCTAAAATGCACATGGAACTACAAATTACTCTGGATGGCTAATAAAATCTTGAGCACAGAGAACAAAACTAAAGGTCTCAAAATGTACTATGAAGTGTTAATAATGCTGTTTTTTGTATCTTACAAAAACACCCAGAATCTGGATCATTTGTTATATACATTTTATTACAGATACGATTAAGTGGAAAATAATGAAAAAGAACTATGAGAAAAACCTACTACTAAGCTGTTGTTCTTATTATCAGAACAATGATTCTCACACAAAACAGGCATCTAGACAAAAGCAAGAGAACAGAGTCTGGAGGTCACAGACCCTAGAGGAAACCCTACCTCTGTCACAGTTCAGACAAATGTAATTTCATACTGTATCTAAATCTGGATCCTTATATTTACAGACAAGTATGCCATTCACCGCTCATCAAAGAAGCCTCTTTTTGCAACAGATGGAGGTTATTACAGAGTTCCACAACTGGTCACACACAGAGAATAAGTGTCTGAGAGATGCCCACCCTAAGTTGCACATCTACAGTATAACCTCTACACCTAAGGCTCCTGGAACATAGCAGAACAGGGGTAGAGAGAATATTAATGCATCTCTCAACCCTCACCAGCAAAGTTTCCTCATGTAACAGAGTGCGACACACGCAGAAGGCCACAACTGGCTCAGTTTTAGAGAATAAGAGACTGCAGTGTGTGTGCCTGGGTAGGATTTCTACATTAAACTTCACTCAGCCATGGCTCAGTTTCAGAAGAGTGGGGCCAAAAGATTATAAGAGTCAGGGTCACTGCATGAACATAAGTAAACGGAGGCTTTCAGACTTCAAGGAACTTGCTCACGTGAACCTGCAGCAATGGTATCAGCATGCACAAGACCCATGCAAACTCAATCAGACAAAAACTCAGGACAGAACTGGGGAAATGGGCAGCAGGCCTAAATCTTCGCTGAAGAAATACTGGGCAGCTGATTACTGCTGGGTGAGGGAGAGTTCATCTTCTTTAAGGGAGTGACTCTAAACAGGTTAGCTAGACTCCAGTGGATTAACTTGCACAGAGAGCATCTGGGTACATAAACTTTACTCCATATGCCTTAATATATATGACAGATCACATGAAATCCGGTGGGGGTGGGGTAAGAAGATGATTAAGATGTTCTGTATGAAATGGACAAAAATTTAATTGAAATATAGAGTAAATGAAACAAACGCCAGAAATCAATGACTATATTTTGCAGCCAATAGATTTTTGGCAAAAGAGAAATACAACAGCAAAAGGGTGCCCTTCAAGCAATGGCATTGAGAAAATTGGATGTCCACACAGAAGATCAAAAGTGGATCCTTATTGCATCCCATGGACAAAAGTCAACTCAAAATGAACCAAAACCTTGGACATAAAGCCTAAAGCTATAAAACTACAAGAAGAAAATATAGAAACACCATGTTTTATACAATACATATTTGAATTTTATTTTTTATAATTTTTAAATATTTGATTTATTTTTTTTATTTTATGTGTACGAACATATTACCTGCATGCATATAGGTGCACCCATGTCGTTCAATGCCCACAGAAGTCAGAAGAGGCCATCAGATCCCTTGGGACTAGAGTTATGGATAGTTGATAACCATCATGTGGGTGCTAGGGATTAAACTGTGGTCCTCTGTAAGAGCAGCCAGTGCTCTTAACCACTGAGCCATCTCTCTAGCTCCAATATTTTTATTACTTTTAAACTTGTGCAGTATTTAAATTGGAAGAATCCCCACCAACAGAAAACATCTGATAATTTCCAAGTCTTCCAGATCACAGTGATAAAAACATTGTCTTAAAGTCTAGGTGTTATAACCTAGGCTCGAACATAAGCACTCAAGTAAACACAAATACTCTCCCAGGGGGTGGTGGGTGTAGTTTACCATAAGGCAGCCATCCAGGTGGGATAGAATATGTTCATGTTTTCTTTATCACACCTGAAATTATAAATTACAAATATCACATAGAAAATTTATGTAACTTGTCATCTTCAAGTAAAAAGTATAAATTCAGGTGTAGAGTCTGTTTGTCTCTGAGGATAGACCTTGTTGTTCTCTGAGACTCAGGTGCACATTATATGAAGTAGGGCAGAAAGAGAACGACATCATTCACCCCTGGGGATTCACTGAACTGTGGCAAGGAATTCATATGACACGTGATACCTGAAAACCATCACAGTAAGGTTGGTTCTCATATTGTTGCTATGATCATCATTATCATCACCATCAAAATCAACATTTAAAAAAATTTTAGCTAGACTCTTCCACAATCTGAGCTTGATACCTCCAGTATTCACTGTAAATGATAAGCTGGTTTCTTGACCATAACGTTCTTGGACTTCCCAAGGCACCAGTGTGTGCTGTCACTCACAGTGAGCAATTTCCAGCCCCTGGAGGAAGTGGAAGTTTGTTCAAGACACCATCCCGCAAGGTGTGGGATCTGGGCAACACACAGGGGCCCCTGGGCTTGTTACCGATTTGCCACTCATCAAAATGCAAATTACATACTTCCAACATACGATGGTGACACGGCTTACACACTCCAAAAGGGAGGGAAGAGTGAGGAAAACTGAACCAAGCAAGGCAGGAAACAAGCAGGCAAACAAAATCCTGCTGCTCCATGTCCAGTGTCCAGGACTTCAGTTCCAAAGACTCTAGATGGCTCAACCCCTCCAGCTTTGCTGCCTGAGCATACATTTCTGTCTCGGCTGGCACTGTCTCCTGTATAAAGCTCTCCTTGGCAGAGGTCTCATGGCTCTGGCATGGCCTCTCTAACATCTTAGGGTCTCCACTGCAAGCCAGGCTTGGCCTTCACAGCTTCGTGCAATGGCCTTTCTGGGCCTCTTAGCCTCCCAGGGCCTTCTTGCAGAGCCTTCCCTGGCCTCAGCAGCTCTCTGAAACATTAGAGAATCAGTGACTGCAGGACGCTAGGCATGAGACCAACAGTGCAGACACATCCTGCTTCCTGTTGATGAGCAGGAAGACACTGACCAGAAATCTGCCTCGGCAGTTAGAAACCAACAACACATCCACAGCTCCAATAGAAGGACACCAACGCTTAGCCTCCCAGGGCCTTCTTGCAGAGCCTTCCCTGGCCTCAGCAGCTCTCTGAAACATTAGAGAATCAGTGACTGCAGGACGCTAGGCATGAGACCAACAGTGCAGACACACCCTGCTTCCTGTTGATGAGCAGGAAGACACTGACCAGAAATCTGCCTCAGCAGTTAGAAACCAACAACACATCCACAGCTCCAATAGAAGGACACCAACGGGACACAAGGGACCAATGGGAGGAGGGAAGGGGGTGTGAAGGAGACGCCTGTGTTCACAATAAACGAGCTCGCTTGCACATTGCCTGGTGAGTGTCCCGGAGTCTGTGTCATTGACTTCGTGCCTACTTATCCCCTGCCCCTGCGGGGAGGAGGTCAAAGGGACCTTGGCTGCAACAAGTGACCACTTCACTTTTTGTCTTTCATACTTCTAAAGTCAGCACCGTGTGAATGACACTGCCAAGTTAGGCTGCCAGCTTGGGATGGACCTCGGGCCTCTTGGATCACGTACACAGCTGTGTGCTGTGGTTGTCTGGGGTCACAACTCCTTTAGCCCTTTTCCTTTCCTAAGTTGGAAGCACAGCTGGGTGAGGGTTTTCCACTGTTCAGTAGAGCAGGAGGCCTCACCTTAATGGCTCTCAGGACCTTAAGGATGGGTCTGTCTTTCAGGACACACCTTAGCTGCAACATTATGCTTCCTAGCCCCCTTTCTCTCCAAACCCTGCATTTGTTAGTCCTTTCTGCCCCACTTGTTCCTTTTTCATTGTAAAGCTGCACAATGTGCTGTGGTTGTCTGGGGTCACAACTCCTTTAGCCCTTTTCCTTTCTTAAGTTGGAAGCACAGCTGGGTGAGGGTTTTCCACTGTTCAGTAAAGCAGGAGGCCTCACCTTAATGGCTCTCAGGACCTTAAGGATAGGTCTGTCTTTCAGGACACACCTTAGCTGCAACATTATGCTTCCTAGCCCCCTTTCTCTCCAAACCCTGCATTTGTTAGTCCTTTCTGCCCCACTTGTTCCTTTTTCATTGTAAAGCTGCACAGCATTCACCACTGGCACGCATTCCACAAATTCAATGTTAGGCTGTCTTGAAATTTCCTACACCAAAGAAATTAGTCCATTACTTCTTAATTTGGTCACAGGCAAGTTCTTAGGCCAGGGGAGCAGAGATCAGTTAGATTCGTTTCCAAAGAATGTTGTTTAAGTCCATATTTCCTTATGAAACATCATTATTTTAGCAGTACTTTCATCTGGGCTATTGCTAGAACAGTCAGTCAAGCTCGGCTTATACCATTCAACCCTTTTTCTAGTCCAAAGTGCCAAAGTCTTCCTCTGAAAAACAACATGGTCAGGTTCTTCATGCAACACTCCACTCTGGCATCAATTTCTGTATTACTTTGTGTTGCTGTAATAAAACACAATGAGCAAGGCAACTTAAAGAAAGAAGACTTTATTTGGCTTTAAGTTCCAGAGAGATAAGAGTCCACCATGCGGGGGATGCATGTCAGGAGGCAGCTGGAACAGAAAGCTGTGTGCTCACATCTTCAGGCATGCACAGGAAGCAGAGAGAGCTGGCTGGAAGGTGGGGCAAGGCTATAATTTTACAACCCATCCCCAGTGACGAGTCCTCCTGCAAGGCCATACCTTCTGATCAACGCAGAGAGTGCCAACGACTGTCATCAAGTAGTCAAATACTTGGTTCCCATGGGGGACATTCTTATCAAAACCACCATAATTGCAGAGGGTTGGTGTGCAAAGGTCAGGATGGGATGTCCTGACTGTGCCCACTTCCAAAATCTCCAGGGAATGCTCAGAGAAATCAGGGTGTGCTGGACCCAGTGGAAACGATTCTGTCATTCCTTTGCATATGGAGCCATTCTGGAAAGATGCATAAAGCCAGGTGGAACTAGGTAAAGGTAGGTACAGTCAGGTGTGGGCAGGTATAGACTGGTGTGAACAGCTGTAGTAGGTATGGAGAAGGTACGGCAGGTGTAGGCAGGTATAAGCAGGTATAAACAGGAATACTGAGTGTAGAGAAATTGAAGGCAAATCTAAGCAGGTGTGCACAGGAGCAGAAGGTGTGGAAAGTGTACGCAGACATAAGAAGGTTTGGAAAGAGAACTGTGATGACCCTGCTTTTCACTGGAGCATGGCTGATATTGTTTCCATGAACGTACTGTGTGAAAAAATAAAAAGACATTCTGATTACTTTCAAATTACAAGGAAATTTCTTGAAGCAACTGAAGTAAACAGAAATGTTTCCAATTCTCTCACATCTTGAAAAAAAGATAATTCAGCTTCCTTCTGGGTGATCACAGGGCAGTCATAAAATAAAAACCATTTAGCACTGAAAAAAAGATATTAAATGGAGTCCCCAAAAATATGAATAGTGGGAAAAACTCTCATAATTGCTACAAATGTACAGAATAGTAGAAATATTCCTCTGTCACCTAAACATCAAAAGAGACAATCTGTTAATTCCTAGGTACAAGAGGGCACGAACATCAAAACAGAAAACTTTCTAGAAGAAAATGACCATGAGCAATTCAAATATTGCAATTTGTGAGATCCATCAAAACCATGCTCAGAGGAGCATCCACACTCTCAAATTGGGATGTTGGCTACTAAAAAGTTAAGATTCACATGTAGAAAGCTAGAACTACAAATGAATTTTTAAAATTCTAAGTTCGTAACGTAGGTAATCATTAGCTATTTTGATGAAAACTGCAAGTGACAGAAATCATGAGATAATATTTTTTTAAAAAAACCTAGAACAAAATAACCATTGGAAGAAAGGCACATGAAAAACAATCACAAAAGACGCCTCCATAACTTTAGGAATACGTGCAAAATTTGGGTGCAGTAGTTCTATTCCTAGATAAATATAATTGATAATAAGCAAATATGAACTCAAAAGGCATCTCTTATCCTAAATGGCAGAAAGACCATTTAATCTCAGTCCATTCCAACTTCCTGAGACTATAAAATGAAGGATGTTTTTACATTGTTTTAGTGGAGTCAAACACAGACCCTGAAACCCAACACAATCATATTGTAAAAAGATAAGGTCCGGGCTGGGTGTGGTGGTGCACACCTTTAGTCCCAGCACTTGGGAGGCAGAGGCAGGTAGATCTTTGTGAGTTCAAGGCCAGCCTGGTCTACATAGTGAGTTCAGGTCAGCTGGGACTACATGGAGACCCTGTCTCAAAAAGACAAAAATAAAAATAAAAAGGTACAGTCCAACTTTGTTAGTCCCTCCACAGCCTGTTCTCAGTCCCATCTTGCCCTTGACCTCCTGATCTGCCTGCCACAGACCTGCCTAGTACCCTGGTAAGTCAGACCCTGCCACTGCACCTTGATTCCCCTCCACCTTGAGCAGTTCCACTCTCTCCCCACGCTTGGTCCCACCTCTAGCCTTGGGCCTAGGATTGCTCGATGGACTAACTTCCTAATTCGGACCCCACCTACTGTGTCCTGATCCCCTGTACCCAGACTAGCTACATTCTCCAGCCTAGTTAGACCTCACCACAGCTTGTCCCCACCCCTGTCCTGCCCTTGGTCCTCCTCCTGGTCTGTCTGCCAGACACCAGCCTATCACCCTACCTTGTGTGTCGGTAGGTTCTTGCTCTGCCTGCCTCAGATCTCTGTACTGCCCCTGCCCACTGTGTCCCACACCAGCCTTAGCTCTATGACCACCCTCTCCTGAACTTTCTGCCAGAGACCTCCTCACTAGACCACCACAACCCAACCACTGGACACTATAGCCTCAAATTCCCTTTCCCCCACTGGAAAGCACCTCACCAATCAGCTCGGAGCCATCCTGTATCACCAATGAAAAAAATCAAAAGCATCTCAAGCACACATCAACTAACTTTTCATACCTGAGCAAAAAGCAACGAAGCTTCATCAACAATATAAACAAAACCAAATTTCAATTAAACAAAGACAGAATAGAATTTCAGATCAGACACACAACCAACAAGATACCCATCTGCCCAAATGAGAATGTAATACTGTGAAAACCAAGAGACTGGGTGTCCAACAGAACGCACAGCCCTCTAGAGGTGTACTACAGTGAGATTCACCCAGAGGAACCCCATGACGCAGAAGTTAAAAGAATAATCATAAATATATTCAAGAACTCAAAGAAAACAGATTAACATCTCAAAGAGCTCAGTGAGGATAGGCATAAACTCGTGACTGATCCTCAAGAAAATACAAATACGTGACAGATGAAATAACAAAAACAATTCAGAACCTGAAAAGTGAATTCACAAAACAGAAATAGTGAAGACAACTCAAGTCAAAACGAAGATGGAATTGAAAATTTCAATAAATCAATTTGAAATGACAAGAAAAAGCCTCACAAGTAGAATGAATGAAATGGAAAACAGAATATCAAGACCAGAAAACAAGGGTGAAGATCTGGACCTCTCAAGCAAAGACTATGAAAAAAATTGAAAAACACAAGAATGGAGTATGCAGGACATGTGGGACACCATGAGAAGACCAAATCTATGCATCATGGGTACACAGGAAGGAGAAGAAACTCAGCTCATTAGAATGTGCCAGATCTTCCAGGATTATAGTAGAAAACGTCTCTAAATTAAGGGAAGACTTACCTGTACACATGGAAGAACATAAAACACCAATTAGAAAAGAAAATAATGGAAACTCCCCATGGCATATTGGAATAAAATCACTGAACGGGCAAAGCAAACGGTACCGAAAGCTAGAGAGAAAATCAAGAAGCCACGCGCAAATGAAAACCCACCAGAATTACAAATGACTTTTCAATGCAAATTATGAAAGCCAGAAGGGCTTCTACCAAAGTATTCCCAGGTCTAAATGACCATGGCTGTCAACCACAAATACTTAACTCAGCAAAGCTACCTATCACAGTAGAAGGGGAATGGAAAATTTTCCATGACACAAATAGACTAAAAGAAGTCATGTCTACCAAACAAGCACTACAGAGAATACTTGAAGCAATGCAAAGGACCAGATAGGAATGACTATACCCAAAAGATTAGAGAAAGAAATCAAAGGAAGGTATTATTACAAAAACACAAAATGACACCAAGGGCACAAGTTACAATGACAGTACCCAATACAAATCTTTCAATAATATCCTTAAACATCAATGGCCTCAGCTCACCAGTCAAAAGACACAGGCTAGTGAAATGGATTAAGACACAATATCCATCTTTTTGTTGTCTTCAAGAAATTCATCTCACCTTTAAGGATAGGCACTACATTAGGGTGAGAGAATGGAAAAAATATTCCAAGCAAATGGCACTAAGGAGCAAACAGGTGTTACAATTCTAACATCTGAGAAAATAGACTTCAACCTAGAACTAATCAGAATAAAGATCACTTCAATTCTAACCAAAGGAAAAATTGACCAAGAAGATATTATAATCATAAACATATATTCTCCAAATGCTGTTGCACCAAATTTTATTTAAAAAATAGTACTACATAACTATAAAACACAGATTAACCAACTCCGTACTAGTTGGTGACTTCAATACCCCACTGTCTCAAATAGACAGGTCAGCTGGACAAAGAATAAACAGAGAGACATCTGAATTAAGACATCTTATATCAAACAGACATCTACTGAATATTCCACCCAAGCACCAAAAAATACACTTTCTGTTCAGTGCCCCATAGAACTTTCTCTAAAACTGACCACATACTGGAACACAAAACAAACCTCAATGAATACAAAAATATTGAAATAATTCCATGGATTCTGTCAGACCACAATGCGCTAAAGCTTGAAATCAACAGCAAAAGAAGCTCTAGTTACTGCACAAACTCATGGAGATTAAACAACACTCTCCTGATGATGAATGGGTCAAAGAAGAAATTAAGTTAAAAAAAAAAGTATTCCTGGAACTAGATGAAAATGATAACACAGTACAACAAAGCTCTAGGACACCTTGACAGCAGCCCCAAGAGGAAAGTTTAAAGCTCCAAGCGCCCACATTAAAAATCAGAAAGAGCACATATAAATGATTTAAAGAACACAATTCAAGACTCTGGACAAGCAAGAACCAACCAAAACCTAACATAGCAGACAAAAAGAAATAATAAATTCAGAGCATAAATTAATGAAATAGAAAAAGAAAGCAATACAAAACTCAATGAATCTCAGAGCTGGTTCTATGAAAAGATTAACAAAGATTCTTAGTCCAGGTAACCAAAAGAAAGGAAGAACAAACCCAAATTAAGAAAATCAGAGATGAAATGGGAAACATCACAACAGATACCAAAAGAATCCAGAACATTATAAGGGAATACTTTTAAAACCTATACCCTATTAAATTTGAAAAAAAAAAAAACTAAAAGAAATGAATGAATTTCTAAATTCACAGAAACCAACAAAAGTAAATCAAGAAGAGATCAACAGCTTAAACAGATCCATTACAAATAAGGAAATTGAAACAGTAATACAAAACCTCCCAACTAAAAAAAGTCCAGGCCCAGATGGATTCACAGCACAATTGTACCAGACATTCAAAGATCTACAATCAATACTTCCTAAATTATTCAAAAAGATAGAAACAGAGGGAGAACTTCTAAACTGTTTCTATGAAACCAGAATCACTCTAATACCAAAACTAGGTAAAGACACAACAAAAAGAAAACTATAGACCATGTCCTTAATGAACATAGATGCAAAGATGCTCAACAAAATACAAACTGCATACAGACACACATCAAAACATCATTCATCATGATAAAGTTGCCTTTATTCCGAAAATGCAGAAATGCTTCAATGTACATAAGTCAACAAATGTAATAATGCAAATGGACTTAAAGACAAAAATCATATGGTCATCTCAATATATGTAAAAAAGACTTTTGAAAAAATTCAACATGTATTTATGTTAAAATTCCTAGAGGAAATTGGACTGGAGGGGGCATACCTCAACATAATTAAAGCTATATACTACAAACCCATAGTCAACATCATTCTAAATGGAGAAAAACTGGAAGCATTTCCACTAAAATAAGGAAACAGATAAGGATGTCCATTATCTCCACTTTTTTACAATATAGTGCTTGAAACTCATGCTAGAGCAATAAGAAAAGAGAAGGAAATGAAAGGAGCACCGATTGGAAAAGAAGTCAAATTATCTCTATTTGCAGATGATACAATGTTATACATAAGAAATCCCCAAAATTCCACCAGAAAACTGCTAGGAATGATCTGTACTTTCAGCAAAGTGGCAGGTTACAAAAATCAATTTACAAAAATCAGCAGCCTTTCTATATATCAATAACAAGCAATCAGAGAAAGCATTCATTGTGACTGTCCTATTTACAATAGGATTTTAAAAATCTAGGACTAGGTGGATCTCTGTGAGTTCAAGGCCAGCCTGGTCTACATAGTGAGTTCCAGGACAGCTGGAGCTACAGGGAGACCCTGTCTCAAAAAGACCAAAAAAAAAAAATCTAGGAATAAACCTAACCAAAGGCATTAAGTATCTCTACAGAGAAAATTTTAAATCTTTGAAGACAGAGGAAGACACCAGGAGATGGAAGGACTTCCTGTGCTCTTGGATAGGTAGAATTAATACTGTGAAAATGATCATCATATCAAAAGCAATCTATAGATTCAATGCAATGTCAATCATAATTCCCATGATCTTCTTCAGAGAACTAGAGATAACCATTCTAAACTTCATACAGAATCACAAAAGACTGGCTATACAAAGAAATCTTGAGCAAAAAGAGCAACGCTGGAAGGATCACCATACCAGATCTCAAACAATATTACAGAGCTATAGTCATAAAGACAGCATGGTACTGGCACAAAAACAGACATGTAAATCAATGGAACATAACAGAAGACCAAAACATGAGCACACGCAATTTCAGCCACCTGATATTTGACCAAGTTTTCAAGAACATACAATGGGGGAAAGACACCATCTTCAACAAATGGTGCTGGCAAAACTGGATCTCCACCTGTAGAAGAATGAAATTGGACCTTTATCTTTCACCCTGAACCTAATTCAAATCCAATTCTACCTCAGTATGAAATCTGAAACTCTAAAACTGCTAGAAGAAAACATAGGCAGTGCCCTACAAGATGTAGGTGTAGGAAAGGACATCAGTTGCTCAGGCATTAAGGTCAACAATTAACAATGTGGGACCTCCTTAAACTACAAAGCTTCCGTACGGCAAAGAAAAAAATGAAGGAAGTGAAGAGAAAACCCACTGAGTGGGAGGAAATCTTCACCAGTGCACATCTGACAGAGGTTTCACATCCAGAATATACAAAAAAAACCCAAAACAAAGAAACCAGAAAATAAACAACCCAATAAAATGATGGGCTAAGGAGCCAAGCAGAGAGTTCTCCAAAGAAGAAGTAAAAATGGCTAAGAAACATCTTTAAAAGTTCTCAACATCCTTATTAATTAGAGAAATGCAAATCAAAACCACTTTAAGATTTCATCTTCTCCAAGTCAGACTGGCTAAGATCAAGAGAATAAAAAACATCAAATGCTGGTGGGTATGTGGAGAAAGGGGAACGCTCATTCACTGCTGGTGGGTATGTGGCGAAAGGGGAACGCTCATTCACTGCTGGTGGGAATGCAAACTCATGACCACTATGAACAGCAGTGTGGAAAACTCTTAAAAAACTACCAATGAGCCTGCCATATGATCTGTTTACAGCACTCAAAGGATTCATCCCACTGTAGAGACACTTGTACATCCATTTTTGTTGCTGCTCTTTTCACAATAGCTAAGAAATGGAAACAACCTAAATGTCCTTAAACTGATAAATGTATAATGAAAAAGTAGTACATTTACATAATGGAGTTCTACTTTGTGGCAAAGAAAGACGAAATCATGAAATCTGCAGGTAAATGGACTGAATGAGAAATGGTTACACTAAGTGGAGTAACACAGACTCAGAAAAGCAAGTGACATGTTTTCCCCCATTTGTGAATCATTGCACCAATCCCTTATATGTGAGTATATCTCCTGATGTAACATCAGGAGTCGGGAAAATGGAAAGGAACCACAGGATTTTAGTAAAAGGAAAGAAAGAACCCAAAAGGGGGTATCATGGGAAAAAGGTGTTACCAATGGTAAAATGAGGGTATTCAGTGGGAAGGGAGGAGGGAAGGACATACAAGGAACCATGAGGGTAAAGGGGAAGAAGGAGCTCAAGATGGGGGATAATAGGAGACAGGTATTATCAGGGGGAAATAGAGATACTTTAACTGGAGAAGGAGGGGGAGGTTAGACAGGAAGGGAGAGAGGAGAGATAAATAAAGCTTAGGTGGTGTGAAAAGCCAGGGGAAAATGTACTAACACGAAAAACCCCTGAAAAATATACATACAATATCTGAACACGAGTGCATGTGTATATCTGAAGGCTATATAACAAGAAACACAGAACAAGACCGGAAAAACCTCCCTTTGAGTTGTTAGGGTAGTCAGTGAGACTCCCCAAGTAACATGGGCTATTGACACAGTCCTTGATTGCCTCCCAGAACTTGAAGGTAAGACCCTATTGCTGAAGACAGGACATACTTCAGACACGGGACTTGGAGCAATGGAGCTTGAACTGACCTGGAGGCCTCCTCCCTGAAGACTAACTCTCATAGTTCTAGAGGATACTATGCAAGCTGCTACAGGAGAGAAAAAAAAAATCAATCAATTGTCCAACCCCAGCTTTAAACTCTAATAACTACAATGACTGGCCCAATAACTTATAGTGGTGCAGCAGTGGCACTTTTATGTTGGGAGTAATCAACAGCTGTGTAATTGGGCCTCAAGTCCACTCAGTGGGAGGGAAATCGTGGGTAGCACTGTATATACAGCTGAATATACATGGCTGGAGACATAATGGGTCCTAGACAAAACCCTATCTCTGTCCTATCTCTAGACAAATGAAATTTCTTACTGTATGCTAAATATGGATCCTTATATTTACACATCTGTATACTGTACACCACTCAACAAAGAAGCTTCTTTTTGCAACAGATGGAGATTATTACACAGTTCCACAAGTGGTCACACATAGAGAATATATGTCTGAGAGATGCCCATCCCTAAGTGAGAGACCTACAGAGGGACCTCTGCACCTAAGTCTCATGGGACATAGCAGAACAGGGGGTAGAGAGAATAGTAATATATTCTTCAACTTTCACCAGCAAAGCTTCCTCACACAACAGAGTGCAATGTACACAGCAGCTCAAAACTGACCCAAGGTGTAGACAGGAAGACACTACAGAGTGTGTGTCCCTGGACAGGACGCCTACATTAAAATTCACCCACCCATGGTTCAGGGGCCATTTCAGAGGAGGGGCTGGAAAGATTATAAAAGCCAGGGTTGGTGCACGAACATAAAGAAACAGAGGCTTTCAAACTTCAAGGAACTTACTCATATGAACCTGCAAAATGGTGTCAGCATGCACAAGACCCATGCAAACTCAATCAGACAAAAACCCAGGACAGAACTGGGGGCATCGGCAGCAGGCTCCAACCCTAGTGGAGGAACTGTCAGCAACTGCTCACTACTGGGTGAGTGAAAGTTGGTCTTCTTTAAGGGAGTGACTCTAGATTGGCTGAGTAGCCACCAATGGATGAACTTGCACTGAGGGTCTTCTGGGTGCTAATACTTGACCAAGTCAGGTGTGTGGCATACACCTTTGATCTCAGCCCAGCTTTAATCTCAGGAGGCAGAGTCAGGTGAATCTCTGTGAGATTGAGGCCAGCCTGGTCTACATAATGAGTTCTGGGCAGGCTGGGACTAGGGAGACCCTGTCAAAACAAAACAAAACAAAGCATCAAATGCTGGATGGCCTTAATATTTATGACAGAATGCATGAACTCTGGTGGAGGAGACATAAAGGGGCACGGATTCCAATTATGATTAAGATTTATTGTATGAAATGCACAAAAGTCAATAAAGACATACACAGAAAAACAAAAAGGATAAAGTGAGGTTGATTTAGAATTCAGTTCAAAATCTTAAGTGAAATATGACATAAGTCAGGAGCAGCAGAATCCAAGAAAAACAGTACATGATGACCTGGAGAAGTGTCTTCCAGAACTTAAGGATGGTATAAGTTTACCAATACTTTTTATTATCAGTACTAAGGGAAATGAGTTATCCTTTTCTGTAAGGTCTAAATAGGCTATTGACAAAATTTCTCATGTATAATTCATCACATTCAATAAAATGTGTATATTACATGGGAAACAATTATTCAGTGAAAGTAAAGAAGAGAAATACATTAGAGGGTTGGTATTTGGGATACAAGTAGTATGTTTATCACTAAGAATGGATGAATTGGTTGCCAATTCTTAGACTATCAGCAAAAAATAACCACAAAGATAGAGAAATTAAATTAGAAGTTGATGTATAAAATTTATATGTAAGAATCAATCGCCTTTACAGCACGAGTAAGAAAACCAGTAAATGTTGTGCCTTGACTCCCCCAGCTTCATTCACACTCCCATCTCCCCTGCCAGTCTCTCCTCCTAGTCTGGGTCCTGTCCCATTCCTTGTATTGGCACCCCAGACACCTGGGGAACAACCACTGCTTCCTGATCCTTTGCATCCAGAACAACTCAGTTCCTTCTTGGGTCCCAAGGAGCACGCTGGGTCTGGCCCTGCCCTCACCTCCCTCTGCCTCCCTGGCCCTGGGTCTGCACCACCCACCAGTCTCTTCCCTGGAAGCTGGAGCTGAACTTTCCTCCTCCTGATCCTTTACATACAGACTAACCCAGCTCCATCATGCAGTCTCCAGGAGCCCTTGGGGCCGCTTCCTGCCCCCATCTCCCTTTGCATCTCTGGGTGGCACGGCCACCAGATGCCCTAGTCCAGCACCTTTCCTGGGCCCAGCTCCCAGGCCAGGCCAACCCCCAAATTTCTGAGGCCAGAATCTTTCCTGGAGGGATCCAGACCTTAGGAGAAAGCCTGAGAGTATCTGATCCTCATCTGACTTGGGTCTGTGTGGGAACTCCTGAAGACACAAGCAATCTGGTCACTACAATATAAAATCAAAAGAGAGACTCAGAAGCTTAGAGGAACCAGCTTTTCAGGACCAAAAAGTAAACCACAAAGACACATAAAGTTCACAAAAAGAAGCAGAC
>NW_008342543.1:1825940-1826248 GCF_000622305.1 Nannospalax galili
ACAGGAGAAAGCCTCACCAATAGGATGAATGAAATGGAAAACAGAGTATCAAGACTGGAAGATAAAGTGGACAAACTAGACCACTCAAGCAAAGATTATGAAAAATTTAAGAAATCGCAAGAATGGAATATGCAGGGATTGTGTGACACCATAAAAAGAGCAACTTATGAATCATAGGCATACAGGAAGGAGAAGAATCCGGAGATAATGGAATGGAACAGATCTTCAACAGAATCATGGAAGAAAATTTCCCAAAATTAAAGACATGCCCATACAAATACAAGAAGCATATAGAACACAACACAGAC
>NW_008342543.1:1826853-1827258 GCF_000622305.1 Nannospalax galili
CAATACTACAGGACTTTAAGACCCAGATTAATCCCAACTCATTAATAGTAGGGGACTTCAATACCCTACTGTCTCCATTAGACAGGTCAACAGGGCAGAGAGTTAACAGAGACATCTGAATCAAGCAATACCATATATCAAATGGACTTAGCAGACATCTACTGAGTATTACATCCAAGCACAAAAAGAAATACTTTCTACTCAGCACCCCATGGAATCTTCTCCAAAATCGACCATATACTGGAGCACAACACAAACCTCAACAAATAGAAAAAGATTGAAATAATTCCACGCATTCTATCAAATGGCAATGCAATAAAGCTTACAATCAGCACCAGAAGAAGCTCTAGTCACCACATGAACATATGGAGATTAAACAACACACTCCTGAATGATGAATGGGTC
>NW_008342543.1:1828760-1829132 GCF_000622305.1 Nannospalax galili
AGAAATAATTAGAAAAGAAGAGCTCAAATTACCCCCTTTTCCAGATGATATATTATATGTAAGAGATGCCAAAAATTCCACAAGAAAATTCCTACAAATTATTAACACATGCAGTAAAGTGGCGGGTTACAAAATTAACCTACAAAGTGTAGCCTTTCTATATACCAGTAACAAGCAATCAGAGAAAGAACACATGGAAACACTCCCCTTCACAATAGCTGCAAAAAAAATAAAATGTCTTGGAATAAACTTGACCAAAGACATTAGAGACCTCTACTATGAAAAATTTTAAATCTTTAAAGAAAGAGATTGAGGAAGATATCAGAAGATGGAAGGACCTCTCATCCTCATGAATTGGAACAATTAATATTG
>NW_008342543.1:1830638-1831145 GCF_000622305.1 Nannospalax galili
AAAGGGAAAAAAGGAGCTCAAGAGAGGTAGGACCTTAGGAGAAGGGTATTAAGGTAGAAATGGGGAAAACGGGGGCACCTTAAATGGGGAAACCATGGTGGAAGGGTTAGACAATGTGAGAGATAAATAATGCCTAGGTAGTTTTAGAAAACCAGAGGGAACCATATTAGGCCAACAATCTACTGACAAATTATACATACAACCAGATCAAAGAATGTACTATATGTCTATGCATGGTTTATCTGAGAGTGATTGGTCTTTGCCCATGGTATCTACATGGCACATGGTAATTAAAAGTACAGACTGTTGGAACTAACCTTGGATGTTTAACAGACATACTTTGAGGTCTGTAATAATTTGGTCAGAGGGACATAAGGGACAGTTTCTGCTCCTAGGCCTCCTAGGTCAACTAGTTCCAGGGGACTATGAGCGTCTCTCGAAATCTCCTATAATTGAGGTAGGTCACCTGTCCTCTTGATCAAGGAGGCTGAGGAGACCCCACCAGAT
>NW_008342543.1:1832821-1854168 GCF_000622305.1 Nannospalax galili
GATTTAAAAAAAAGAAAACTGGTAAATGTCATGAACAAAATTCCATTAACAATGGCAACAAAATACCAAAAGAGATTGGAATCAATTTCATGAAAATGCATAAAAACTTTTCATGAAAACTATAGAACAATCCAGAAAAGCATAAGCACACACACACACACACACACACACACACACACACACGCTCACACATATATATACACACACATATACTCACACACATGCACAACACATACATATACACACACATACACAAACACACCATGCACACACATACACACTGACTCATTCTGACACACACAGACACATATACACACATATAAACATACACACATACACATACATACACACTATACACATGCATATATATACACACATACGAATACACAAACATGCCCATCACACACACACAGAAATACATACAAATATACTCACATACACAGTCATACAGACCCCCACATCATACACACATACACAATCACACACACACGCACACACACACATTCCTACCTGTTTTGAAGTTCTGCTGTGTTATTATCTCGATGATAGCCACAAGAATCACCCTTCCCTGTCTTCTAGTAGCAGAGAACTGCTGGGAAATGGGGGGCTCAGCTCCCATACCTGATATTCATGAAATTTGCCACAGGGCCATCTATGCCTCCAACAGGTCCCCACTGTGACTGGGCTCCACTAGAGGCCAGGGAGGGCCTGGCACTGGGAGGCTGAGTCTCTATTGGCCACTGGCCTGGGCCTGTCCACAGCATAGGGAGCTTTGCCCAACCCCTGTGTCTTCCTTTCTATCCTAGACCAGAACCCCTTGAGCCCTTGAACCCATTTACAGTTCTCCAGCCTCCTGCTGCTTCTTTTGCTTCACAGGAGCATTTGCTTAACAAAATGTTCCCTTGCTTAGTAACACATGGGAATCTTGTACAGCCTAGATGAACACTTTCACTTTTAGTGTCAATATGTGAAAAGTCACAGGCTGTGGAACTGGCATCCATTTAGGATATCACTGGCCCTCAGGTCTCCCTTGACAACTGGCCCAGGAAGGGACAGAGGGAGGAGGGAAGGAGGGAAGAAGGGAGGAAGGAAGGGAGAAAGGCATGGAGGGAGGGAAGGAGGAAGGGAGGGAAGGAGGGAGGGACAGATGGAGGGAGGGAAGGAGGGAAGAAGGGAGGAAGGGAGGGAGAAAGGCATGGAGGGAGGGAAGGAGGAAGGGAGGGAGGGAGGGAAGGAGGGAAGGAAGGAGGAAGGAAGGAAGGAAGGAAGGAAGGAAGGAAGGAAGGAAGGAAGGAAGGAAGGAAGGAAGGAAGGAAGGAAGGAAGGAAGGAAGGAAGGAAGGAAGGAAGGAAGGAAGGAAGGAAGGAAGGAAGGAAGGAAGGAAGGAAGGAAGGAAGGAAGGAAGGAAGGAAGGAAGGAAGGAAGGAAGGAAGGAAGGAAGGAAGGAAGGAAGGAAGGAAGGAAGGAAGGAAGGAAGGAAGGAAGGAAGGAAGGAAGGAAGGAAGGAAGGAAGGAAGGAAGGAAGGAAGGAAGGAAGGAAGGAAGGAAGGAAGGAAGAGTAAGAATACAGCTTGACGTCCCTAACCACCCAGCTTCACTTTTAAAAGTCTTGGTGTTTCACATGCATCACTCCACCACCTCAGGAAAGATGGACAACTTGCCCTCCATCACTCAACTGAACACTAGGATCTGACATGATGCCTAGAGAAGATGTACACAGGCCCCCGGCACACGGCAGGAGATAGTCATAAAAGCTGTTGGTTTCCTTTAAGTCATGAGTCTTGGAAGGTCAGGATTTGAAACACATACTGTCCTAGTTTATTCATTGCTGTGACAAAATACTCTGACCAATACCAACTTGGGGAGGAAAGGGTTTATTCAGCTTACATCGCCCAGGTTGCAGTTCATCAGGGAGCCCACAGTAGGAACTCTGGGCAGGAACCTGGAGACAGGAGCTAGGGCACAGGCCATGGAGGAACACTGCTTACTGGCTTCCTCCCCTGGCCCCTGTTCAGCCTGCTCTCTTATACAACACAGGCCCACCTGCCCAGGGGTGGCACCACCCACAGTGGGCTGGGTCCTCCCACATCACTCATCAAGAAGATGCCCCACAGACATGGTCACAGGCCAGTCCAATAGAGGAAATTCCCCAACTGAGGCTCCCTTAACCCAGGTGTGTCAAGTTGACACTAAAGCTATCCAGCACACATACCTAGGTTTAATTTTTCAGAGAAGTACATACCACACTGCAAAGGAGCTCCATCTGTGTCCTGGCAGCCCAAGCCATTGAATCATCTCATCGTTGACAACTGTTAGATCCAAATTACCTTCATAAAGATTTTAGCTTTCCGACACTGAAAAATCTTGGCCTAAACTGGTTTTTCAGGGTCTATTTATATATTTTTATTGGGGAAAGTTCTGTAAAGTCACACTTGCTTGATACAATCTGCACCTCCTGACAGCTTTTACTACTTGGATTGGAATTCTGAGTTTGTCATTGGGAAGTAAGGTGAGACATTTAAAATATGTTAATGTTTTCCCCAAGAACAGGCAGGTTTTCACAGTTTAAACTGCTGGCTCCAACCTTCCATTGCACTACCTCTCGTCCTGTAGGCCCGCTCCACTCCTGGCAAAGGCTCGTGCACGCTGCACTACGGCCTCTTGTTTATGTTTTTACCTCTACTGAGCACCTCCTCACCTGTCAGTTACACTCACTTCTTCACCCTTTCTGAAAATTCTTGAATGATTTTCGTCAGCACTGTGGGACATGACATTGTTTTCCTTAATATACCCACTTAACACAGATTCATTTAATACCCACCATGTAGGACACTGAGACTTCAAAAGCCAGTAAGATAGAAAAGGTCTCTCTCAGGTTGTGAAACACACCATTGGGTCAGAAAAATTAATAACTAGATGGCTAAATAACTACCAGTGTATCTGGTTTCACCTGCTAAAATGTCTCAGCCCTACAGTGGTAATCCCAACATGACCAACAACCATATCATAACACAACTAACACAACTAAACTAATGCAATGGAACAAATGACCACAAATCCTGCATCATAAACAGTACAATTACCTTACTCCAGAAGCCAGTGGACTTTAGCTGCATCCTCTGCTCGAGGTTTACCAAGGCTGTAATACAGATATGGACTTGGGCTGTGTTCTCCTCTATAGGCTACATTAGGGGATGAGTTTTCTAGCTCCCTTGGGTCACTGAAAGAATCCATTCCATTTGTAGTTATAGGACTAAGTTCCCCTTCCATTCTTAGGATCGGCCAGGAACTGTCAACTCCCAGGGACTCCTCTCAAATTCTTGCCATACGGCCCCTCCACTTCCACACACCACCCCTGTCAGAAAGCTTCTGGCCCCTTTGAAGGGCTGTACTGACACAGCCAGATGATTAGGGACCTTAATTATATCTCCAGAAGTCCCTTCTCAGCAGCTAGTAGATCAGCAGTGGATTTAATATCTAAGAGGAAGTCCACATCTTGGGATAGGACTCGTAGCCTGTCCTGTTCTGGAGGATGGCTTTCCACAGCAAAAGAAGGGCAGTTCTCATAGTGTGCATCCAGCCTCTGTGGGCTGTGAAGCTGCTCTCAGGTCAAAGTCTGTCAGGGATTCAGGCTGGACACAATTTTTTTCTGCAGGTGCTAGACCTACAGTCAAAGCTCAATATTACACACCTCCCCAAGATTGGATGAAGTCGGGAGGCCCTTCCACTCTCTGTTGCTCTACTCTGCGGGGTATGTCCTCTGGCCAAAGCACTCCTCATGGTAGAGCACACCTATGCAGTTAACTGATCATTACTGACTACTGTAATTCAGTTCTCTGCCAACTTGCAGAATCAGTCAAGGTCACACCAAAGTGCAGATATCCAAAGCCCCTCACCTTCTGTACTGGATAGCTTTAATTGTCCTCTTGACACACCTGGGTTGAGGGAGCCTCAATTAGGGAATTACCTCCATTGAACTGGCCTGTGGCCATGTCTGTGGAACATTTTCTTGATTATTTAGTGATGTCAGAGGGCCCAGCCCACTGTGGATGGTACCATCCCTGGGCAGATGGGCCTGTGTTGTATAAGAAATCAGGTTGAACAGGGGCCAAGGGAGCAAACCAGTAAGCAGCATTCTTCCATGGTCTGTGCTTTAGCTCCTGACTCCAGGTTCCTACCCATAGTTCCTACCTTGGGCTCCCTGATGAACTTTGACCTGGGAGATGTAAGCCCAATAAACCCTCTCCTCCCCAAGTTGGTATTGGTCAGTGTTTTGTCACAGCAATTGAAAGCAAACTAGAACACCCTCTCATCCTACAAACTCCCAATTGTTCTCTGTGCCCCATGTGCAACCCCTGTATGCCCTCCGTACATTTGTGTGGTGTGTCATGTCCTCACTGTAGGCTGTGAATGTATGTGACCAATAAACTTCAGCTGATGCTGGTTACTCAATGTGGTGCACCATGTGCATGACCATCCTGCAATTTTAGAGTGCAAATCCCGACCACCTGCAGGATCCTGAAAACCAACCTAGAAGTAGGGTAAGTTCCATCAGTGGCATCTCCTGGACCATACAGAAGCACATGGCATCGGCAACAGCAGAGAGTGCGAGGAAGTAAACACACTTGGTGTTCTCAGGGAAGGGCTGGGAGTTTTTGGTGGAGGTGTTTAAGGTCATTGTGGCTAAGAATGCCAACTCTGAAACCAGGCCTTTTCATTCTTAAACTGGGGGCAAGGTACTTAGCTTTCCTGTGCCTCTATTTAGTCATTTACTTAGTAGTAAAAAAGATACAATAGAAGTAAGTTCTACCTCAGAAATCTGTTGGGGAGATTAAGTTACGGATGATGGAGTAGGTATTGAATTCTAGAGGACCAGAGCGGTCAAGACTGACTAAGATGCTAGCCCCAGGAACTGGAAAGATGGAGTTGCCATGTATGGATGGTGTATTACAAGACCTAAACATCAATGTGTCACACTGACAACTTTAAGTTGTGACTTTTCTGCATTTTTCTTACGAACTGGGAAGGGATCTCCATGTGTGAGCTCCTCACCAGTTGGACCAGCTGGACGCTGCCCAGTCCTCAAACTAACAGGCTACCATCCCGCAAAGATATTCACCCTGGGACGGGAATTTGGGAGTAGCTACTCTTTGATCACAGCAAGCCCATCTCCTGTGGGCTCTGCTTGCTCACTTTCTATACAAGTACAACCCTAGCAGAGTCCTGAATGCCATGCCGGATCCTCCCTCCCAAGAATGTGAATAGGTGTGGTAAAGCCTGATGTTGACACTTCTGTCCAGTGGTGAATGTCAGGTGTTCGGGGATTTTTCACTCTTTGGGACAAGGGATCCTAGTCCACTGAAGGTCAGAACATACGAGCAAAAATGACGGAAGAGCAGGTACACGAGCTGGAATGTTGGAAGAGATCGGGTTGACCTCCAACATGTATAGTGTAGAAGTCTGCATCGGCAAGTGTATTCACAGAGATGTGCTGCGGCTGAAGGAAAAGCATGCATGTTAGGGAAGATGAGAGAGAGAGAGAGAGAGAGAGAGAGAGAGAGAGAGAGAGAGACCCAAACTTGAAGAGTATCGAAGATCATATGCCGCACAGTGTCATAAGAAGTGAGTCCTGAGCTTGTGAAGTGATTAGAGGGGAGGAGGTGAGAAGAACTACGAGGGAAGACGGGAGAAACTGGTGATCCATCAACGACGTGGGAGGCTTCCTAGAAACCAAATGGAAACAGGCTTCAGATCAGTGAATATGGTGATCTCAGCCAGGTGTTACTGATTTTACAGTTAAAATGGACATTGAGAACTGATCATCGACTTCTCAACAATGAGATAACATGGGAGAGCTGGTCAAGAATCAGTTCACTGGCTGATAGCTGATCATGACAGGTTAAAGAGAGACTGGGGCACAATGAACACAGAGAACTCTTTTGAGAATTACTGAAGAGGAGCAGAGGTACTGAGCAGTCTCTGGGAAGGACGTGAAGTCAACACAAGCTATAACTGCTCTTATAAAACTAACTCTTTGAGATTCTCACACAATGTATTTTGATAACATTCTTCTCCTTTCCCAGTTCCTCCCAGATCCACCCCCACCTCTCTACCCACCTAACTTCTTGTTCTCCCCCACCCAACTGAGTCCTTAAGGAAAGCTGACTCTTCTCACCTCCAGTTATCATATGCCAATAGCTCCTTGTTTGGTGGTGGGACTTCATACCCACCCACCCCCATGTGGCAGTTTGTCTGGTTTGAACTTGCGTAAGTCCCTGAGCCTTGGATGGCAGAGGCTTGATATAGGTGTCCTATTCAGGGACAAGTACACTGAGATCTCTTATTCTCTCTGCACTTCATCCAGTTGTGGTTTGGGGGCCGTTAATCACCATCCGCTGCATGAGGAATCTTCCCTAGTGAGAGTTGAGAGATGTAGTCATAGTCCTTCTGGCCCTGTTCCACTGTGTTGCCTGACCCCTAGGTGTAGACGTTGCAGTGTAGACATGTCGCTTAGGGCTGGGCACCTCACAGACACTTATTCTCTGCATTTGAACAGTTATGGAACTTTGCCCTTGTTAGGTTCATAAAAAGACCAGGACCACAAGAGACCACTCTGCAGTGAGAAAAGGAGAAATTTGTTGAGATGTATGAGCTGCCGAACTGCTTCCACTGGAGAAAGGGAGCAGTAGTTTCTTGTCACAGCAGGCTGGATTTCACAGGACTTTTCTTTTGTGAGTAGGGGGAGGTGGGACTGTAACAGAAGGTGAGTTCATAGCAGGTACCTTGGTTGAGGGGGGGCTTGAGTCAGGTGTTTTTCAGTTTTTTGGTTGGTTGCAATGGAAAATTGGTGTTATGATTAGGGTGCATTGTGAAAACAAAGGTCAGGTGGTTACTGAGGAAGTAGGATGGTTTAGTTTCTGTTTCCTGGAATGGTGCCCACCAGGTTGTGCTCACCATGTTGCTGGTCAGTAGTGATGCCATTGTTGGGCCCAGTTTGGCCTAATAGTAATCATCTGCATCTGTTGCAAAAAAGAAGCTTCTTTGATAAGTGATGAGAGGTACACGTGTCTGTAGTATAAGGACACATATTTAGACTATAGTAAGAAATTACATTGGTCTAGGGATATGACAAAAATAGGTTTTTTTTCCTCTAGGCTCTATGGCCTCCCCAGTCAAGTGTATTTGGCTATGTTTACGACATCACACATGAGTTTCCTTCCAATTAGAGAGCTGTTGATTACTCCCCAAATAAAAGTGCTACTACTGCACCAATATCAATAGTTTACTGGGTCAGCCATTCTTGTTTATTAGACTTTACAGCTGGGTAGGACCATTAAAAAGTTTTTCTCCCTTGTCAGCTTGCATAGTATGCTGTTACTATGAGAGCTAGCCTTTTAGGGAGGAAGTTTCCAGGTCAGTTCCAGCTCCATTACTACAAGTCCTGTGTCTGAAGTATGTCCTGTATTCAGCATAGGGTCTTATCTTCAAGTGCTTGGAGGCATTCAAGGGCTATAGCAACAACCTGTGTCATTTTGGGGATTCTTTGGACCACCCTGACCAGCAATTGGAAGGGATTTCCAGCTCCCCGGCACTGTGTTCTTTGCTGTATAGCCATCTGTTGTACACATGCACCTGCTTGAAGCACCACCACCTTCCCTTCTTCCCCTTGCCTTACGCCGGCCTCCTACGGTCCCCATCTCACAGACAACTTTTTAAATTCATGCCAAGATGTCAATTTATACTCAGATATCTACATGACTTCTAATGGACTCCATATAGGAAGAACATTCCGTAAGTAGGAAAACACGGAATTCAATTTTTTTCCTATCCTAGAATGCACCCCATTTCCTTTGTATACGAGTCTGTATGTTTAGTGCTCAAGGGAGCTAGGCTTTATTTCTACCCTTAACTTATGGGTATCACAGAATGAAGCGTACAAGTTTCAAATAAGAAGCAATAGTCACATTGAGTCCCTTACTTTGGGTAACTTTGCTGAATATCAAGATGCACCAAAATAAAAATGAAATAGGTGTGTTTGAAATTGTGTGCTGATATTTACCAGCTGTGATCTTGAGAAATGAGCCTAACTTCTATAAACTGTTTGTTTATTATCCTATCAAGGATAGATTGTTTTTAATAATCGCAGTTGGAGACAATATGACTTAAGATAGGCTGTCTGACATGTTCAAAATTCACATTAGAAAACTCAAAGTGTTAATTTTCCAGAAAAGTGAGACCAAGTTTGGGATATTTTTCAAAACAATTTGACACAAACGTTCAAACTCTACCTAGAAGAGTTTCCTGTGGGAAGGTCCTGGGGTCATTTTGATGGTGTCATGGCTTGTTTTTTGTTGCTTCAATGAACACCATGACCAACAGCAACCCGGGGAAGAAAGGGTTCACCTTAGATCACAGGTTACAGTCCATCATCAAGGGAAACCAAGGCAGGTACTTAAGGCAGGAGCTTAAAGCAGAAATAAGGGGGAGCCGCTCCCCGGCTTGCTCCATACGCGCAGGCTCGAGTATTATTCTTACCATGGCCCAGGGCTCCTGTCCAGTGGGCCCACAGAGAGCTGGGCCCTCCCACATCAACTAGCAATCGAGAAAATGCCCCACTGACATGCCCAAGACCAATGTGATGGAGGAAATCCCTCAGCTCAGGTTCCCTCTTCCCAGGTGTGTCAAATTGACCATCAAGACTGGCCATCATAGAACAGAAAAGCCATCCGCCTACCTCTGCAATGTCAGGACAAAGTACAACTTAGGTTTCACACTGAAACCCTTAAATCACTAACAGTTCAGGTTTCACACAAGATTCCTGTGAAGTTCAAAATCTAGTATGTACTCAGGATCTTGCTGGAAATGCTTGTGAACATAGTTAGGGACTCTCCTGAGTGATGCCTCTGAAAGCCAGCTTCCTGGTGGGCACTGCATCACCACAGCATTCTGACTGCCTTGCCAGGGTGCAGAACAAGGGAAAAATCAAATGTGGGGACATCATGGAGATAGATCACTGAATTTACTGTATTAATTTTTTCCCCATTTCTGTGACAAAAATACCTGGGAGACACTTAGCATATGTTAGATAAATTTGCCATTCAGAAGAGCAAGACCCACAATAATAAGAAAGGACAGAGCTATGTTCACAGTTTTGTCATTTACTACCTATGACCTTGATGAATAACCTTAACTTCTCTGAATTATAGGTTTAGTTCCTAATGATATATTAGGTGGGAATGAATTTATTCTGTCCCACAGTTTTGGGGATTCTTGTCTCTTATGGTTGGGAAGACAGGTAAGAGCTTAGGGCTGGGGCGTGTAAGGTGCAAACTCCTCATTGTGAGGACCAGGAAGCAAAGAGTTTCAGCTGGAACTAGAGGCATGGGCAGAGCCAAGGTCCGTGACCTGTTCATGCCACTGATGCTCCACCTTCCAAAAGTTCTGCGGCTTCACAAAACAGTGCCACCAGCTGGGAACCAAGCGTCCAAACACATGGACCCACGGAAGACATTGCATATTGCACGGCAATCACCAAAGACAGAACAAAAGGATGGATGAGTTGATGGATCCATGGAAAATGAATGGATGGAGGTCAGGAAGGCAAACACACAGAAAGGAGAATCAGCTGTCACAGAGCATTTTTAGATCAGAAGAAAGTGTGACTAAACACACAATAAACTTAATAATCTCATTTGCGATGCTTTAGGAAAGCTTCTGGCAGACACAAGCATGCAAATTGCTTTCATAAAAATTGACTTTGGAGGCTGGGGCAGGCCCCACAGCCTGGGTGGGAGTGTTGTTTGAGTTGGCACAAGTGTAACCCTTTTGTGTGAACAGGGTGGTAGGGGTGCAGCCCCATTTCAGAAATGTCCCCATGTTACCTCAAACTGAACCACGGGGTTCCTAGGATCTTGAGGAGATTGAGATATATGCGAATCACATTTGAACAAGTCCTCAGACTGAACATATATAATCCCTTAATCCTAATCTGGGCTTTCTTCTCTACAGAATGTAAATTCCACCAGGACAGGGACCTTCAAGTTCCCATTTATTCTACAAACATGGATTTCTCATGCATCATCCAGGGTGGGAACTTGTTCAAACTTTACAGAAGAAAATCCATTCAGATTTTGCTGTAGTTCCGTCCTCCTGCTTCCCTGGACTCTTCATAGGTCCGGCATGGGGCATCTCGGGCTGGGAGGTCAGGGATCTGGTGCCCTATCTGCTTCCTCTATGGTTTCCTCCCCAGCACTGGCTGCAGACATCCTGCTAGTCTTCCTGGCCCGGCAGCTACGGCTGAATAGGGCACTCAGCAGTATTCTTTGACTAGCATTTTCTTGCTCACACTACAGACAAAGATGTATCCTAAGCCGGACCAAGGACAATTCCAGGTCAAGTTTCTCGGTTGCTATAAAAGGACACTTAACCCCTCCACTCAGACACATATGAGGAAAGATTACTTGGTCTATATAACTGGACAAGGGCAGCAGGTGAATCCATTTCTGAAGTGAACAGCATAGGTTATAATGAGCAACTGAGAGAGAGAAAAGAGAAATATTAACTATGATTCATACCACAAATTGCAGGTAGGACAAGTAGTTCTTGAATATCTTGATTAGATTTTAATCTTGTTTTAGCAGCTGCAGATCAAGTTAATGTTTGCTCAGTGCAAAAACAACACTCAGATTGACACATGGGTAATTATGCTATTTATCTTCTTATAAAACTCTCTCAACGGGAACTGTGATTATTCAGTGCTTGAGAAGGCCGAGGACAAAAAGCCATACCGCTTAGCAAAGCTATCAAGAAGTCCTCAGTGAAAGGGACCATGTGAAGCCTGGCAGACTTGTTCCCGTAGGGGAGATGCAGCTGGTAGAGCGAGGTGCACACCCAGCACACCCTGAGGCTGTGAATTCTGCACTCTGGCCTTCAGAATGTCTGGGTTAACCCCATTTCTCTGCTTCCTGAAGCCTCTTAATTTCTGGTCTCTCCTCTCCAGAGTCAAGAGATTGCTGCCTTTTTCTCCTTTTCTTTGTCTCTCAAGTTCCCTTTACTTTAATAAAACTGAAAGCCGTAATGGACTCAGTGGGCTTCTTAAAAAGGGCATGAAATCAGGATGGAGACATGGGAGGACAGAAGGATTTGGAAGAGGGGGAGCAGGGCTGATATGATCTAAATACATCATGTACATGTATGAAATTCTCAAAGGATAAATTTAAACTATAGTTTTCAATGATTTCTAGAAGTTTCTTACTTCCCCGTGATTCCAAAAAGGCTTTTACTAATGAGATAGTTATCATTACCATGACCCACTTATGTACCAGGATGGCAGTGTAAATATGGCATGAATTGTTTCACATGATAGAACTCATAGTCCTTAGATGTGGGCACAGTGAACCTCATATTTCACATGCAAAAATGATGGGGTTCAGGACTACACCCCAATGTGGCTCTGTGGTGTGAGAAGACAGCAGAAGCAGGAGGGTTTGATTTCTCCCCTAAGGATGAAAGAATCATCAGATGATCATGTCTTTCCATAAAGGGCACTGTTTTGGTTTGAATGTGAACCCCACCCCGGTTCATGTTACTAGATGCTACCACTGTTGGAGAAGGTTATAGAACCTTTAGGAACTGGAACCTCACTGAAAGAAATAAGCAGGTCAATGGAGGTGGGCGTTGAGGCTTTATAATTGACCCATTTCCTGTTCACTCCCTACTTCGAGAGTATGGACACAGTGTGGAGTGTGGCCAGCCTCCTGCCCCTGTCATGGTGACTTCATCCCCTGCCCCTGTCATGGTGACTTCATCTCCTGCCCCTGTCATGGTGACTTCATCTCCTGCCCCTGTCATGGTGACTTCATCTCCTGCCCCTGTCATGGTGACTTCATCTCCTGCCCCTGTCATGGTGACTTCATCTCCTGCCCCTGTCATGGTGACTTCATCTCCTGCCCCTGTCATGGTGACTTCATCTCCTGCCCCTGTCATGGTGACTTCATCTCCTGCCCCTGTCATGGTGACTTCATCTCCTGCCCCTGTCATGGTGACTTCATCTCCTGCCCCTGTCATGGTGACTTCATCTCCTGCCCCTGTCATGGTGACTTCATCTCCTGCCCCTGTCATGGTGACTTCATCTCCTGCCCCTGTCATGGTGACTTCATCTCCTGCCCCTGTCATGGTGACTTCATCTCCTGCCCCTGTCATGGTGACTTCATCTCCTGCCCCTGTCATGGTGACTTCATCTCCTGCCCCTGTCATGGTGACTTCATCTCCTGCCCCTGTCATGGTGACTTCATCTCCTGCCCCTGTCATGGTGACTTCATCTCCTGCCCCTGTCATGGTGACTTCATCTCCTGCCCCTGTCATGGTGACTTCATCTCCTGCCCCTGTCATGGTGACTTCATCTCCTGCCCCTGTCATGGTGACTTCATCTCCTGCCCCTGTCATGGTGACTTCATCTCCTGCCCCTGTCATGGTGACTTCATCTCCTGCCCCTGTCATGGTGACTTCATCTCCTGCCCCTGTCATGGTGACTTCATCTCCTGCCCCTGTCATGGTGACTTCATCTCCTGCCCCTGTCATGGTGACTTCATCTCCTGCCCCTGTCATGGTGACTTCATCTCCTGCCCCTGTCATGGTGACTTCATCTCCTGCCCCTGTCATGGTGACTTCATCTCCTGCCCCTGTCATGGTGACTTCATCTCCTGCCCCTGTCATGGTGACTTCATCTCCTGCCCCTGTCATGGTGACTTCATCTCCTGCCCCTGTCATGGTGACTTCATCTCCTGCCCCTGTCATGGTGACTTCATCTCCTGCCCCTGTCATGGTGACTTCATCTCCTGCCCCTGTCATGGTGACTTCATCTCCTGCCCCTGTCATGGTGACTTCATCTCCTGCCCCTGTCATGGTGACTTCATCTCCTGCCCCTGTCATGGTGACTTCATCTCCTGCCCCTGTCATGGTGACTTCATCTCCTGCCCCTGTCATGGTGACTTCATCTCCTGCCCCTGTCATGGTGACTTCATCTCCTGCCCCTGTCATGGTGACTTCATCTCCTGCCCCTGTCATGGTGACTTCATCTCCTGCCCCTGTCATGGTGACTTCATCTCCTGCCCCTGTCATGGTGACTTCATCTCCTGCCCCTGTCATGGTGACTTCATCTCCTGCCCCTGTCATGGTGACTTCATCTCCTGCCCCTGTCATGGTGACTTCATCTCCTGCCCCTGTCATGGTGACTTCATCTCCTGCCCCTGTCATGGTGACTTCATCTCCTGCCCCTGTCATGGTGACTTCATCTCCTGCCCCTGTCATGGTGACTTCATCTCCTGCCCCTGTCATGGTGACTTCATCTCCTGCCCCTGTCATGGTGACTTCATCTCCTGCCCCTGTCATGGTGACTTCATCTCCTGCCCCTGTCATGGTGACTTCATCTCCTGCCCCTGTCATGGTGACTTCATCTCCTGCCCCTGTCATGGTGACTTCATCTCCTGCCCCTGTCATGGTGACTTCATCTCCTGCCCCTGTCATGGTGACTTCATCCCCTGCCCTGGTGTCTTCATCTCCTGCCCCTGTCATGGTGACTTCATCCCCTGCCCCTGCCACCATGCCGTCTTCTCTGGCTTCTGCCGCCAAACCTTCCCCTCCTGCTGCTTTGCCTCCGTTGCTATGACAGAACAATCCCATTGAACTGTAATCCAGAATAAAGCCCTGTTTAAAGATAGTTTAACCTCTCTCCACGTCATTTACCCACTGGTTCTCTGCCCGGACATGTAGTGAATCACACTGTTTTCCTAATACACAGACTCAGTCACATCAGGTGGTTAAAAACAAGTAGTTTCATTCCACCTATAGAATAAAAAATTCTGACCAGTCTCATCAAAAACCCCATCACCAGACGCCACACACCTTTCAAACATGCCTCATTATACTCTGCAAGAGACCTAAACTCTGCACCTCACCTCTTTCATATGCCCTGACGTATGAAATGAGGCACTGAAAGTCTTACAAAGATAGGAAACCCTGTATCAAGAGCATAGCGGGGGAACCGATGCCAGACCAGACTTTGGAAAGAGACTAGAAAAGATTAAGCAAATGAACTCGAGCTCTTGAACCTGGCTTTAAATACATGTGTTTGGATATGAAGTTACATAGACAGATTTAGACAGACACGTACAAATATAGCTATGGTGATCCACTCCCCACTCCACTCTAATCTCACCCGGTGTCCTTGGGGGGCCTTCTGAAGTTACAGTATGTCCTCAAGTGACTGAATGAGACTTTACACCCATTGCTAGCCAAAATGAACCTTGTCAACTTCGTCAGTATCTTCCACCAGCCCACAGGTCTGGTTAGCTCTGTGTCCTCCCTGATGTGATTTTGAGCAGGAGCTGACACAGCAGAGATCCACATCTTTATGGAAAATTCTCTCCGGGTTTGCCTGACACCAACCAACCTGGCCCCTACCTGCTCTTCCAACTCCTCTTCAAGCTTTCATAGCCTTCTTCCTCCTCCTTGAGTTTCACTGGACCTTGTTCTTTTCCAAGGTCGAGTGTGTAGAGACAAGGGCCATCCTTTACCAAGGTCCTAAAGAAGACCTCTCTTGATACACTTGGGATGCTGTGACTACCACTAAGTCTTTTACAAAGAACAGATAATTATTTCCCACATTTCTGAAGACTGGGAGGTCCAAGATTAAGGGGCAACGAACTTGCATTCACCCTGCCCTCACATGATGGGCAGTGACAAAGCAGCATTGGAGCCTGTTTTATAGGACCTCTGGTCCCATTCATGAGTTCTACCTTCATGACCCTATTACTTCCCAGAGGCCCTACTGCTTAGTACCACAACTTTGGGGGCTGAGATTTCAACATATAAACAGGAGGGATAAAAACCCACATTCATGAAAATGGCGACACTTTAAATGGAGAAGCCACCGTGGAAGGGTTAGATAGGGAGAGAGGGAGGAGAGATAAATAATGCCTGAGTAGTGTAAAAAAAAACAGAGGGAACAATATTAGCCTAACAACCTAATGACAAATTAGACATATGTCATCTCTGCATGAGTCCATTGTAGAGCTAAAGGCTATATAACAAGAAACAGTGACAGACAGGAGACACCTTCCTTTGAGTTGTTGGTTAGGGTGGTTCAAGAGACTCCCAAAATTACACAGGCTATTACCACAGCCCTTGAGTGCCTCCCAGAACTTGAAGGTAAGAACCTACTGCTGAAGCCAGAACAAACTTCAGACACAGGACTTAGAGCAATGGAACTGGAATTGTACCAGAAGTCACTTCCCCTGAAGGCTAGCTCATAGCTTTGGAGAGCAATATGAAGGTGCTAAAGGAGAACATCAATCAATGATCTAACACCAGCTTCAAAACCAAATAACCACAAACCACATTGGTGCAGTAGTGGCACTTTTATCTTGGGGGCAATCAACAGCTACCTAATTAGAATAAAAGCCCTCTCAATGGGAGGAAACTCAAGTATGGTAGTGTAAACATAGCCAAATACACAGGGCTGGAGAGGTGATAGATCTTAGAGAAAACTCCAAAACTGTCACATCTCTAGACCAATGCAATTTCTTTCTATGTGCAAAGTATGGATCCTTATATTAGAGACAAATATCCCAGTCACCACTCATGAAAGCAGATTCTTTTGCACCAGATGTAGACTATTACAGAGTACCACAGCTGGTCACACACAGACATCGTCTATGAATTGCTGAAGCCTAACTGGCCCATCTACAGTGCAACCTCTATGCCCAAGGCTCACAGAACATAGAACAAGGGGTAATGAGGACACTAATGAAAATCTCAATTCTCGCTAATGAAGCTCCATCATGTAACAGAGGGTCAGGAACACAAAAGGTCACAAATGACCAAACCACAGTGATTAAGGCTGCAGAATGCTGGTCCTTGGACAGGACTTCTATATTAAACTTCACCCACCCAGAGCTTAGGGACGATTGCAGAAGAGGGGGTGGAAAGATTGTAAGAGCCAGGGGGACGTGCGTGACCACATGGAAACAGAGTCCTACAAGCTCCTGAGACCTTGCTCATATGTACCTACAACAATGATATCAGCGTGCACAAGACCTATACAAAAGGAGACAAAAACCCAGCTTAGAACTGGGGGCATGGACAGCAGACCCTAATCTTAAGAAATATTGGCAACTGATGACTGCTGTTGAGGAAGAGCTGATCTTCCTAAAGTGAGGGATGCTAGAAGGGCTAAGTAGACTTCAGCAGATAAACTTGCACTGAGGAAGGTCTGGGGACAATAACTTGACACAATAGACCTTAAGAAAAACGACAGAATGTATGAATTCCAGTGGGGCAGCTATGGGAGGTGCCAGTGGGGACGGGTACAAACATGATTAAGATTGATTGAGATGTTCTGTATGAAATACACAAAATTTCAATAATTTTTTTAAAACCATAACATTTATCGTAGTATAAAACCCAAGCCCCGTTCCAGTTCACCTTTCTGTTGGTGTGATGAAACGCCCTGATCAAATCCAACTTGGAGAGGAAAGGGTGTGTCTGACTTACAGGTGCCCTCTGTAGCTCACTGAGAAAAGGCACAGCAGGAAGTCAAGCCAGGCATTTGGAGGCGGGAGCTGAAACACAGCTCACAGAAAAATATTGCTTGCTGACTTGCTCCTCTGGCCTGTGCCTACTTCATTACACAACCCAGGACCACCTCCCTAGGGGTAAAACTTTCCACGGTGGACTGGGACCTCCCACATCAATTAGCAGTTCAATAAAATGCCTCACAGATAGGGCCACAGGCCAGTCCAACATGGGAAATTTCCCAGTTGAGGTTCTTTCTTCCCTGATGTGTCAAGTTGACTGCTAAAGTTCAGCACACCCCCATCTTCCCTAAAGAACTGATGACCTCTCTCTCTCTCTCTCTCTCTCTCTCGCTCTCGCTCTCTCGCTCTCTCTCTCGCTCTCGCTCTTGCTCTTGCTCTCTCTCTGTGTCCTCCTCTCTCCTCTTTAATTTCTCCAGCAGATCCCCCCCATTCAGCGTCTTTCAAACACAACATTTCCGGTCATAGAGCATTTAATTATATTGTTCTTGTGGCTTAAAACACTTTCCTACAAGAGACTATTGTCTCCTTCCCAATATTCAAATTTTAGCTCAACTACAATTTTCTCAGACATTTTCTAAATCTCCCTGTCCTACCTGTTGCCCTATTCACCAAGTATGCATTTCGTGTATGAGAGAGAGAGAGAGAGAGAGAGAGAGAGAGAGAGAGAGAGAGAGAGAGTTTAAATGTTGCACTGTCCCTCTACCCACACTAGAATGGACTTTCTTGAAGGTAGAGATAATTATGTAACTCCTGTGTCTCTTACCTGGAATGGCTTCTTGTTATTTTAGCCATTGTTCTAACAGTGCCCCAGCCCAAGATCTCCAAGTTGGGATGTCACTCACTAAGCCAGACAAGACTTCCCACCCCATCCACTGGTCCCTGAAGAAGATCACCATCTCCATGCGCTATCAGCAATTGAAAATGGCTTAAATTTTTCTAATGGCCATAAATGCTGTAAAATACCGTTATAACACTTTTCCTTGGAGAAATTTTCATTCTCATGTCCCGACTGTGTGAGGGTAGAGTCTCGGTCTTTTATCATGGGTCATCACTGAGTGTCCATGTCATCATCTGTAAAATGGGTGAGCAAATTCACCTGGCCCAGAGCTGAGTTGCGCAGGTGACACATGTCATGGTGGTCAAGCTCCAGCAGCATCTTCTGTCTTCACCTTTTCTCTGGAAGTTTGGAGCTTTGTTTCTTTTGAATTTCAACTTGAAGAACACAGACCTCTGGGTCGGCAGGATGGCCCTCCTGATGATACACCTTTCCTTGTCCTAAAAGTCCCTTTCGGAGAGAAGGGAAGACACACAACTCTGCTCCACATTTGATTTTCAGGGTGCTCCTGGAACAGAACTTCTGAGGCTGGGTGACTTGTAAATGGCATCATCCACTTCTTACAGTTTGGAGGTTGAGATGCTCAGGAAACATGGCCCAACACGTTCAGTTTCTGCTTTCAAGGCAGCATTGCTCCAGAAGGGAATCAGGTGAGCCCAGGCCAGTCAACTCCGCAGAGGTTCTCATAGCAGCAGCGTGTCCATCACACAAAAAGGATGCTGGCCACTTATTCAGACAAAGGTTTAGTGGTCCAGGTGAGGGCCCCTTGCCAAGCACATGTCTCAGACGTGTTCTTTCTCATTTTAGCCCCTTTCCCTCAACTCAGGGCTGTGAGCGGTGATGATAAAGGAGCGGGTCTGGACACGGTTGGTCTGGCACCACTTGGATTTTATGCACCTTTCCAGGCCACCAGTGTCTTGAGGATAGTCATAAACCTCACCCCCACACTTGCTGTCTTCACGAATGAACCTCTCGGCTAGATCCCGAGCTTTAAGAGGCTCTCCTAGCACTCTCTATGACCTCACATGGTAGGGCATACACTGCTCCTTCCTACAGGATGGTGTGGCGGAGAGGACCCAAGACAGACCATCAACATGGGTAAGAGGTGAGAAGGCAGGAAACAACTGTGATCCTGAGACAACACCTCCTGCCACACCAGAGGGCAGCTGGAGGTATGCCCTGTCAGGCCAAACATTGCCTTTGCTCCTCTCAGAAACACACATCTGCCCAGCCCACTGCACACAGCCAGGAGGGGTCAGGTGCTCTTCAGAAAATGTGGGTGGAAAGCTCCAGAGAGCCTAAATGTAAGCTTCAGTTTGTGGACTCAGGGGATGCCTCTGCAGGTGGTATCACAAGCAGGGGGCAGGGGGGACCCTCCAGGCAGCTGGGCACCTGACTAGTGTGTGTCCAACTTGAGTCATTTTTAAAAATTATTTATTTAATAACCACATGATTAGAAGAAGCATTTCATTCCAGAATTAAAATATTTAATAACAATTTCCAGAGCAAAGATGTATCTCTTTCAAAATTGGCTGTAAATCTTTAGGTTCACAGTTGACTTAATACAGTTATACAATATTGAACTCAGTATAAACCCTGTAAGACATAAAACTGAATGAGAACCTTTAAAAAAGATCTCCATTTCATTTTAAAATATACTGTTTCCTACAGAAACTCATTTTTAATGCTACTAACACTTAGATGTTTGCACATGCATCTCTAATCTCTATGTATCTGATTCTTACTAGTCACAGTTGGTTACTTTCTGAGAACCTTGGCACCTGAGCATGGATATAAAATCATCAGGTAGATTTCAATGGTAATGTGTTTTACTTCTACTAATTAACATGAAGCTAAAAATTTTTTTTGGTCTTTTTGAGACAGGGTCTCCCTGTAGACCCAGGGCTGGCCTTGAACTCCCAGACATCCGCCTGCCTCTGCCTCCCAAGTGCTATTTATTTTATGACCTTAATTATGATCTTCCCTGGAGAATATTCTATATGAATGTATATTATGTTTTGCATGAGTACTCTATAGATGTCTGTAAGGGCAAATTGTAGATGATAGCGTGTGTATTTTATACATAACATCCCAAACAATCTTATTCATCTATATACCCACTTCCCATATGGCACCCTCCCATAGTCCGCCCACCCCCACTGGAGCCCATATACTCTGTCATCCCTGTTACTGTCCACTGTGTTGTTGGCACCCCCAGCCATTCTCCAGTGCTTGTCCATCTGCTGAACCTAGACAGCCTATCTAGAGATCCTTGTTTCAGGAAGATCAGCTGTTCCTCATCTAGCAGCAATCAGTTGCCAATATTCCTTTAGATAAGATTGGGTCCTTTTCCCAGTTCTATGCTGGTTACTGTCTGGGAGTCTTGGACCACCCTGGCCAACAACTCAAAGGAAGGTATTTCCTGTCTGGCATTGTTTCTTGTTATGTAGCTTTTAACTATACACATGGACTCTTAAAGAATTATATTGACCCCTTTAAACTTTGGTTATTCTTTCCTTTTGGGTGTTTAAGACCATACAGTTGGACCAGATAAACCAATTTATTTTTACTCTTAAGGTCATTTGAGGGTCTGTTCCTCAGGGATCACATAGGCTTGGGAGGAGCTCCTGGCTCCTTTCTTTTACCAATTCTGCCTATATGAAGATAAGTCAAAGGTCCTGCTCGATCATGGCTGGCTTCACTGGGAAGCATGGAGGAAATGTTTCCCTCTGTGTTGACCCTCCTCTTTGTAGACTGGACATTGGTTCAAGTCCATTTGGTGAGGTCTCCGTGGCCTCCTTGATCAAGAGGACAGGTGATGCACCATAGTTACAGGACATTTTGAGAGATGCTCATAGTCCCCTAGAGCTTAGTTGACCTAGGAGGGCAAGGAGAAAAAACTGTCCTTTATGTCCCTCTGACCATATTAGTATAGGCCTCAAAGTATGGCTGTTAGACATTCATTAGTTCCACCAGTCTGGTACTTGTTTTTTTTAATTTTTACAAAAATTTTATTGAGAATTTCATACATGTATATAAGGTGTTTTGATCAAATCCATGCCCACCCCCTCCCCTCCAACATTCCCTCCTCTGGAGAGGTAACCCAAAAATCTTTTAAGGATTAGACACAAGCTCCCAAATAATTTTGATATTTTTAGCCTTTGGAAAAGAGTATGTTGCTAATAGCCCAAGGACATTTTGACTTTTAGCCAAGAAACTGGCTACATTTCTTTGGGGAATTTTTACCCTGTCTAGCCAATTCCTACTTCCTATTTTTATCACACCATCCTCTGAAGGGGTTACCCAAATTGCCAATAGGGAATAGGGACGCAGACCGCTATGGCTTCTTCCATGCTGAACAGGGACAGCAGGGTGAGGCAATTGGAGTACCCCTTCAGTGTGTATATCTAAAAGACTCCCAAATTGCATAACTCTTGTCTCTAAGGGGAGAAGAAAGTCCGTGAATCATGAATAGGAGATGGGAAGGAGAAGTAAAGGCAAGAGTAATTAGCATTACAAGTTCTAGACAGGGAACTAGAAAAAAGTCAGAACAGGGCAATTTTCAAATGTTCAAATGAGAGTCCATTGGAGTTTCTTGACAGGGGCTCCCAGAAGCATCCCTCTGTTGGGTTCCTCCTCATTTTTCTTTTGTCTTCCAAGGCTTGACTAGTTGGCTGGGAAGAGTGGCTGGATACTCAGGGTCCAATGACCCTGCTTGGCATTCTCTTAATGAATGAGAACAACCATCAGCAAGCCCAAATGCGACTATGTTTAGCAATCAGGCTCAGACGAAGTCATGATGATGGTAGTTATTTCATGCAGAAGGGACTGCTGTATAGCATCTTCTTATTAAAAGGACCTGGAATTTAAAAGGATTTGGTGCTAGGAGCCACATATGAGGGAGAACATATGTCGTT
>NW_008342543.1:1854203-1856861 GCF_000622305.1 Nannospalax galili
AGGGACACTTAGGTGGCTTCCATCTCTTACCTATTGTGAAAAGAGCAGCAACAAACATGGATGTACAAGGGTCTCTGCAATAGGATGAGTTCTTTGGGTATATGCCAAGGAGTGGTATAACTGGGTCATATGGTAGGTTCATTTGTAGTTTTTGTAAGAGTCCTTCACACTGTTTTCCATTGAGGCTACACGATTTTGCAGTCCCACCAGCAGTGAATGAGCATTCCCCTTTTTCCACATCCTCGCCAGCATTTGGTATCATTTGTTCTCTTGATCCTAGCCAAGCTGATTGGAGTAAGGTGATACCTTAGGGTGGTTTTAATTTGCATTTCCCTAATTACTAACGATGTTGAACACTTTTTGAGATGTTTCTTAGCCGTCTTTATTTCTTCCTTTGAGAACTCTCTTAGAAATTTAGCCCATCTTTTATGTGGATCATTTGGTCCCTTGATTCTTTGTTTTTTGAGTTCATCATATATTCTGGATGTTAAACCTCTGTCAGATGTGTCACTGATGAAGATTTTTTCCCATTCTGTGGGTTTTCTCTTCACTTTTTTGATTGTTTCTTTTTCTGTACAGAAGCTTTTTAGTTTAATGAGGTCCCACTTGTTGATTGCTGACCTTAATTCCTGAGCAACTTCTGTCCAATTTAGAAAATCCTTTCCTACACCTGTATCCTGTAGGCTACTGCCAATATTTTCTTCTAATAGTTTCAGGGTTTCCAGTTTCACATTGAGGTCTTTGATCCATTTGGAGTTGACTTTTGTGCAAGGCAAAAGATAAAGATCTAGTTTCATTCTTCTACAGGTGGAGATCCAGTTTTGCCAGCACCATTTGTTGAAGACGCTGTCTTTCCTCCATTGTGTGTTCTTGGCACCTTTGTCAAATTATCAGGTGGCTGAAATTGCATGTTTTTGTGCTGGTACCATGCTGTTGTTATGACTGTTGCTCTGTAGTGTATGTTGAGATCTGGTATAGTAATCCCCCAAGCGTTGCTCTTTGTGCTCAGGGTGGCTTTGGATATCCGGGGTCTTTTGTGCATCCATATGAATTTAAGGATGCATTTTTCTAATTCTGTGAAGTATGTCATGGGGATTTTTACTGGGATTGCATTGAATCTATATATTGCTTTTGGTAGGATGGTCATTTTCACAACATTAATTCTTCCAAACCATGAGCATGGGAGGTCCTTCCATCTTCTGGTGTCTTCCTCAATCTCTTTAAAGATTTAAAATTTTCATTGTAGAGATCTTTGATGTCTTGGGTCAGGTCAAGATCTATTGTGAATGGGAGTGTTTCCCTGTACTCTTTCTCCAATTGCTTGTTATTGGTATATGGAAAGGCTACTGATTTTTGTAGGTTAATTTTGTAACCTGCTATTTCACTGAAAGTGTTAATTATTTCTAGGAGTTTTCTACTGGAATTTTTGGCATCTCTTAGGTAGAATATATCATCTACAAAAAGGGATAATTTGACCTCTTCTTTTCCAATTAGTACTCCTTTAATTTCCTTCTGTCTTATTGCTCTAGCAAGAGTTTCAAGCACTATGTTGGAAAGGAGTAGAGATAGTGGACATCCTTATCTGGTTCCTGATTTTAATGGGAATGCTTCCAGTTTTTCTCCATGTAGAATGATGTTAGCTGTGGATTTGTTGTGTATAGCTTTAATTTTTTGAGGTATGTTCCCTCCAGTCCAATTACCTCTAGGGCTTTGAACAAAAATTCATGTTGAATTTTGTCAAAGGCCTTCTCTGCATCATGGATTTGTTGCATAAACTTTAATTATGTTAAGGTAGGGTCCCTCCAGTCCAATTTCCTCTAGGACTTTGAACATAAATTCATGCTGAATTTTGTCAAAAGCCTCTTCTGCATCTGTTGAGATGACAATGTGGTTTTTGTCTTTGAGTCCATTTATATGATTAATAACATTTATTGACTTGCATAAATTGAACAACTCTCGAATAAATGTGACTTGATCACGGTGGATGATCTTTTTGATGTGTGTCTGTGTGCAGTTTGCAAATATTTTCTTGAGAATTTTTGCATCTATATTCATTAAGGATATGGGTCTACAGTTTTCTTTTTTAAGTATTTCCTTATAATGTTCTGAATTTTTTGGAGGAGTCTGTTATGATGTTTCTACTTTCATCCCTGATTTTGCTTGGATTTGCTCTTTCTTTCTTTCTTTTGGTTAACTGGGCTAAGGGCCTGTCTATCTTGTTTAGCTTTTCAAAGAACCAGCTCTTAGATTCATTGATTCCTTGTATTGTTTCCTTTGTTTCTATTTGATTAGTTTCTGCTCTGATTTTTGTTATTTCTTCTCTTCTGCTGGGTTTGGGTTTCATTTGTTCTTGCCTTTCCAGTGTCTTGAGTTGCAGTGTTAGGCATTTATTTGGCCTCTTTCCAATTTTTTAATGTAGGCACTTAGAGCTATAAACTTTCCTCTTAGGACTGCTTTTAATGTGTCCCAGAGGTTGTCTTGTGTTGTGTTGTCCTTTTTGTTGAATTCTAGGAATTCTTTTATTTCTTTGTTAATTTTTCCTTTGACCCACTCATTCTTCAGGAGTGTGTTGTTTAACTCCATCAGTCCCTGTATTGATTAGGACTTCTTCCAGTGTTGATTTTGAGCTTTATTGCATTGTGGTCTGATAGAATGCAT
>NW_008342543.1:1857244-1867594 GCF_000622305.1 Nannospalax galili
AATAACCTTATCTCTTCTGATTAGTTTTACTTTGAAGTCTATTTTGTCAGACATTAGACTTGCAACCCCTGCTTGTTTCTTACTGCCATTTGCTTGGAATAGTCTTTTCCATCCTTTTACCTTAAGGTAGTGCCTGTCCTTGAAGGTGAGATCGGTTTCTTACAGACAACACAAAGATGGATTTTGTTTCTTCATTGGCTTAGCCTATGTCTTTTGATTGGGGAGTTCAGTCCATTGATATTTAAGGTTATTATTGAAAGGTGTGTATTGGTTGCCATCATTTTTATTGCTGTTTGTGTTCTCCGTGTAATTTTGTTTCCTAGATTATATCTTTGTTTATTTTCTTTCATTGTCCCTAAGGTATAGTTGTTTCTCTGCTCTCTGTATTGCTTCAAGTATTCTTTGGAGGGCTGGTTTTGTGGACGTGTGTTCTTTCAGGCTATTCGTGTCATGGAAGATTTTTTTTCCCCCTAAACTATAATAGACATTTTTGGTGGTAAAGTATTCTGGGCTGGCGTCTATTGTCATTTAGAACTGGAAATACCTTGGTCCAGGCTCTTCTGGCTTTCATAGTTTGCATTAATAAGTCAGTTGTAATTCTGATGGGCTTTCCTTTATATGTGTCTTGTTTTTCTTTTGCTGTTTTCAGTATTCTCTCTTTGTTCTGTATATTTTATGTTTTTACTATAATATGTCGTGGGGAGTTTCTTTTTCTGATCCTGTCCATTTGGTGTTCTATGTGCTTCCTGTATTTGTATGGGGATGTCTTTCCTCAATTTCGGGAAATTCTCATCTACAATCATGTTTAAGATCTGGTTAACACCATTTACCTGAAATTCTTCTCTTTTCTCTATTCCTATGGTCTGTAGATTTGGTCTTTTTATGGTGTCCCATATCTCTTGCATATACCATTCCTGTGTTTTTTAAAAATTTCCATAGTCTTTGCTTGAGTGGTCCAATTCTTCAACGTTGTCCTCCAGTGTTGATATTCTCTTTTCCGTTTCATTCATTCTAGAGGTGAGGCTTTCCCCTCTTGTTTGTAGTTGGCTTATTGAGATTTTTACTTCCGTCTTCATTTCTGCCTGAATTTTCTTCAATGTTTCTATCTCTTGTGCATTCATTCAGAAGTTTATCCCTGTGTTCCTTCAGTTCTTTAATTTCTTTTTTTGTGTGTTCTTTAAATTCATTGAATTCTTTTATCATGTTTATAACTGTTCTTTTGAGTTCCACGTCCTGCATTATCTCTAGGGGGTTCTAATTGTACTCCTCTAGAGGACTATTGGTATTTGGTGGGGCCATATTCTTTCATTGTAGTTTTGGCATGTGAATTTCTTTTGTTGTTTATGATTCTGATACGAGAATTAAGTTGAAGTATGCTTCTGTTTGTGTTATGCTGGTGTCTAGATCTGTCCTTTAGTGGTTATATAAGGCTGCTTGGCACAGGGTTCAGGTTCTCTCAGGTTTAATTTGGAGGGAACTGATGGCTTCAGATCAACTATTCAGGGGTACCCACAGAAGCCTGATTCAGGTTCCAGTCAGGTACACTCAGGCTTCCTTCACCACGTGGAGGCAGGATCCAGGCTCTCTCAGGCAGTCCTGTGCATTGTCAAACCTATGCCAGAGGGAGGCCAGAGGGGAACCAGAACTCGGCACTCTCTGGTGGTCTGCTGGGATCCCAGCCTTAGCCTACCAAAGACAGATCTGCCCTGGGGCCTTGGGATGGGCCGCACCAAATCCCAGGTAGGGGGATTATATGGTGCATTTAGGGGGAGCTCACCACAACGTGGTGGCAGGATGGGAGGCTGTCAGGCTGTCCCCTGTGTTCTCAGGCCTTCTGGTAGCTGGATGCCAGAGGAAGGCCAGAACCTGGCACTGTCTGGCGGTCTGCTGAGCCCCCAGCTAGACACACCTCAGGCTCCCACCTCATTGTGAAGGTACACTCTTCGTCCTTTCAAAGTGACAGGTTTGTTCTCCTTCCTTCTCACCCGATATGTCTGGTTGGGGCAGGAACACCTGGCTCTACAGCAATCCAGAGCCCAAGGAAGTCAGGCTTCTGGTAAAGCGCCGTGCACCATGGTAGACAAGAAACCTCAATAGGAAGGAAAGGTTTTTCAAAAATGACAAAAGATCTGAATGGACACCACACCTAAGAACACACATACACATGAGACATGTTCATGAAACAGATGCCTGCCGCCCTGTGTCATGGGGGAATTACAAAACAAGGAGCTATTTCCCTACACTGAATAGAAGAGCCAAGACCCCAAACACTGACCACATGAAATTGAGTGATGAAAACCAGGTACTCTCCTCATAGCTGGGGGGAGTGAGAGAGGGCACAGCACTTTGAAAGGCAGCTTGTCAGTTTCTTGTAAAACTAAACATACTCTTCCTATGTAATCAGCAAATTGTCTTGTTTTTTAAAAAATAATTTTATATTTATAAAATAAATATTTTATATTTATTGATTGCATGAATGTAAGTGCACCTGGGTTGTGCAGTGGAGGTCAGAAGGTTTCAGATTCCCTAGAACTGGAGTTACAGATGGTTGTTAGCACCATGTG
Organism: Nannospalax galili; assembly: GCF_000622305.1. NCBI lineage: Eukaryota > Metazoa > Chordata > Mammalia > Rodentia > Spalacidae > Nannospalax > Nannospalax galili. Next base: position 1,859,809 of record NW_008342543.1, read on the forward strand.
GGTGCTGGGAGCCAAACCCAGATCCTCTGCAAGAGCAGCCAGTGCTCTTAACTGCTGAGCCATCTCTCTAGCCCCACATTGTCTTGTATTTTTCCAGTGAAGTTGAAAATTTATGAATACAAAGATCTGCACATGGATGTTCACAGGAGTTTTAGTCATAATTATTATAATTAGGAATCAACCTAGATGGTCATCAGTAGATGGATGGGTACATAAACTGTGGTATATCCAGACAGTGGAATATTATCCACACTACAAACTGATTCTGTGACATTCTGGAAGAAGCAACTACAGAGACTGAAAAGATTCAATAGTATCAGCGATTAAGAAAGAGAGGAAGGCATGGTGGCCATGCCTTTAATCCCAGAACTCAGGAGGCAGAGGCAGGCTGATCTCTGTGATTTCAAGGCCAGCCTGGTCTACATAGTGAATTCCAGGACAGCTGGAGCTACAGGGAGATCCTGTCTCAAAAAGATCAAAAAAAGAAAGGGAGGAATGAACTGTCAAATTACAAGCAGTTTTTAGGACAATGAAATTTCTCCTTGTGAGATTATAGTGAGAGGAACTTGTCTTTATACTTGAGACTAAATCCCCACACAGCATCCAACAGCAAACCATAATGTAAGGGATGAGTGTTGGTTGACAACACAGCTCCTTCAGTGCAAATGTACACTCTATTGTGGGACTTCATAGGTGGAAGCTGTCTGGAAAATGGCAGGAAATTTCAGTGCTTTCTTACTGAATTTTTTAGGATTTCATACAATATATTTTGATCATATTCAGACCCCCCCATCTGCACATCCCTTACTCCCCCCACTCCATTTCATGTTCTCTATTATATACATATATATTTAAGGACTACTAAGTCTAATTTGTGTCCGCAAATGCCCTTCTGTGTGGGTCTATCCACTGGACTCTGGCTAAACTGCCAAGCATCACAGCTTTAAAGAAAACTGACTCTCAGTACTTACTTCTTAATTTTGCTGTGAACCTAAAACTTCCCTAAACATAGTCCACTTAAAATAGTAACAAAAACTGAAAGGAAAGAACAGACATCAGAGGGCTTTGTGGTTGCTCAGGGCAAATATTTTGCCGCCCAATTTGTGTCACACACAGGCACACAAAGTAATTGTTTCCCTTTCTGTGGGTCACTGTATTGGAGTTCTGAGGTCCCCAGAGACTGTTTCTTGAAACAGCAAAGACCATCACACCTTGACATCGCATGTGGTTGGAACAGAAACTGAGAGATATGAAAGAGACTCCAGATGGGCTATCTCCCACAGGGATGTATTCTGCTTCCTTGGACCCCACCACCACCACCAATAGACCCCCAGAATCAGCACAAACATACCCATGAGGAGCAGGTCTCAGATCTTACTGTAAAAGCATCACAATAATGCTTCTCCACCACTCAGCCTTCAACCTCCTCTGCATGCTTATCCTTGATTCCTAAATCAACCAGAAGTGCCTGGATCAGGGTGCAAAGGTCGGACTTGGTACACTAATGTTGTGTAAGTGCATGAGGGCCTGGCTGCTTGGGCACATAGGTATGTGAATGGGCAGCGTAATCAGTCAATATATCAATCAACACCCTTAGTTAAGGGAAGACAAGGGAAAGAAGTGTGAGTCTCTCAGGCCACTGGTAAATCGCTGCCCTGTTGATGCACAGATGGCAGCTGTGGGGTTTGAATGAGAACTGTCTCCCACAGGCTCATGTCTTTGAACACCTGGTCCCCAGTTGGTGGTACTGTTTCAGGAGGTTGCAGAACCTTTAAGAGGTATAGCCTTGCTGGAGGAAGGACGTCACTGGGAGAGCGGGCTTTGAGAGTTCATAAGCTTGTCCTACTTCCTGTTCTTTCTCCTTGTGTCTACTATCGAGGATGGGAGCTTGCAGCACCTTACCACCATGTCTGTCCTCCAGGAGCTATGTTTACCTGCTGCTGTCCCTCCCCCACCATTATGGACTCTCCCTACAGACCCATAAGTCAAAATAAACTCTCCACAAGACATGGCCATGGTGTTTTATCACAGAACCCAAACTGTAACTAATACAGTAGGGTACAGCCCACTGCGGTCTACCTTTCTATTTGCAATAGGCTCCTGCCACTGTGATTCTTAGACAATGAGAGGGTTCCTTTCCAGCAGGCGAAGCACAGGAGTGTATCCACGAAGGGCGTGGAGATGAACTGCCCTGGGCCAGGGCCATTCCACACATGTTCATCCCACATGCAGCTGAACAAATGCACCAACTGCTGTAGTTTCAAGACTCATTAGGTGCTCAGGGGGTTCCAGGAGGGACGGGAGAAGGGAAATGAAATAACCAAGAGTCACAGGGAAAGAGACACATTTATTGAACACCTGTTCAGCTGTGCACGTTGTTCACACACACTCACACATGATATGACTGTTACAGATTACCCAAGTCTGCTGTGATGAGCCACTCATCAAGAAAGACAAGCAGCCACCAGACAACCCTATTTTACAATCCACACAATTGAAATTAACAATAGGAACAGGAAAGAGTCCAAGTGCGGCTTAGGAGAAAAGTCACACCCCAGAATGCTTCGTTACCCCAGCTTTCCCATCTATGGAACAGACACAAGTTGCCACCAAGTTACTGCCAACCCTCCCTTGTGACATCATTTTGCTTCCGGTAGCTTGAAGCTCGGAGGGCGCCCACCTCTCAGGGCGGATTCTGCTGTCTGGATAGGCACTCTGTCCCAGAGGTCAGAGCATCTCTGTCTGCAGATTCCTCCTCTTCCTACTGCAAGCATCTCCTGGAAGGTGACAATTTTAGGTTGCTACTCCCTGAGCCGTCTCCAGGCACAGCTGAGGACCGAGGCTCACAGGCGCCATTTCTTAAAGTTTCATTTCCAGGAAAGAGGTAAATTCGGCAAGCATCTGCTCAGGCTGCATAGCACCAAGAGTTTCAACAGAATTGGCAGCCATTCTTCAGCTGGTGCTGATGGGAGCTGAGCCTGGAAACCAACCCCTGTCCAAAAGGAAGCTCTCTCAGCTCAGGGGAAGAGGGAAAACCCAGAATCATCACCCTATGAAATAACAATAAACAACAGTATAATTGATGATAACCTGACTAACCGGCAGTTTCTTTTGGTTTTAGTAATTTTGAGGTCTCTCAAGAAAATAAAAAAAGGAAGGAGGGAGGGAGGGAGGGAGGGAGGGAGGAAAAAGGGGAGGAAGGAATGTTGGGGGGAAGGATGGACAGGCAGGGAAGGAAGAGAAGAAGAGGAAGCGAGAGGCAAAGGAAAAAGAAGACGGGTTGGAAGTGAATCAAGGCATCCAGCTTCCCACTGGGCTCCGACTTCAAGTTTCAGAAATCCACCATAGTCTTGTGATTTTCTAGAATCTTCTATGGGCCCTTCACATTACTTGGCCTGGCAGCAAGGCTGGCAAAATAAGCACACTGGGATGGGTCACACTGGCCAGGAGGGCCGGGCGGGCCTGGAGGGCCAGGATGTCCAGCTGGTCCTGTCTCCCCTTGCGGCCCAGGGCTCCCTGGGAGTCCATCTTTAGCATAGCCAGGTTCCCCGGGTTGACCTGGCCCAGGAAGCACAAGAAACAGAAGTTAGTTCACAGCCAGGAATAGGCTCATTTCCAAAAACAAGTGAGCCCCATGCTCAATGTGCCCACTTGATATGAACCTGAGATGTGATGTATCCTCAGAGAGAACAGCCCCTGCCTGGGCTCTCCAGACTGAGTGAGAGAATGGCTCACAGGACCAACAGGCCCAGCAGCACCTTGGCAAGCATGAGGACAGAAATCCAGCCACCCCAAGACAGACAGACAGGCAAGAGCCGGCCAAGGCTGCATGCTCTGTATTCAAGTCGGATAAGAGACCAGGATTCCAGGTTCCAGCAGCTACATAATTCAGAGTGGACACCCAAAACAAGCCCTGGGGACTGAGCCTGGGCCCTGATGCTCCTGTCCTTGCAGGACACCCAATGGCATTCTACAGTCCAAACTGTCTACACCACTTCAGCCTTCCCACATGAACCCCTGCATTCCGAGGTTCTTCTGCGCCCACACTTCCCCTCCCAACATGACAACCGCTGTGTTCCAGATCTTCCAAACAGCCACTAGGCACAATGCCACCTGGCCACCATTTTCCCAGCTATTTTTTGGTTTCAGAAATAACACTCCCACAATCTCAGAACCCCTCAGTCACAGGGCGGGGGTGGGGGGCTAAACACCTACCCACTGGCTCAGATTCCCCAGGCATATTCTGAGAACGAGTGTGTAAAGAGAACAAAAGAAGGAGTTCACGTTCAAGTGAGTTTGGGAAATGTGTAGCTGAACAAGACGAATAAAATTTTTCCCATAGGATTTCTTACTATTGAGGTTAACATGCAGCAGGGAAGTCCTAAAGGAGGATGTGTTTCCAACGTTCCTGGACTTATTTAACCCATGTGAGTCCCCCTCTTCCACAGAATCATTTCTCAGTATATTTGGTCATTTATCATTTTTAATTGGAAAGTAATAATTCTGCATATCTGTGTGGTACAATATGCCTTTTTTTCAGGACGTGTATACAACATGCAATGATCAAGTCACAGCAATTAGCATATGTCCCACCTCAGATATTTATCATTTATGCTCAGAATATCAAAATCCTTCCTTCTTGTTATATTGAAAAGCAAATTAGTCACTGTGACTTTTGGCTCATAAGGATTACCTCAACAGGTTCAATTTTAGAAAGACTGATCATTTCTGTTCAGCTGAGCCCAGCCTTTCTTCCACCCACAGACATGCACACAGCTGTGTGCCGTCCCTTCCTTGGTGGATGTCTGCCCAGCCCTGAGATCCCAGACGCTTCCTACCTGGGATTCCAGGGGGGCCCATCTCTCCTCGGAGGCCAACTCCAGATGCACCTGGATCACCTTTGGCTCCTCGCTCACCTGATAGGAAGAACATGCATCTTGAGTAGTGGAGACCCATAATGAGATCAGAGAGGGAGTCCTGACCCACAGACATGCAGGTGAAGCCAGTACCACAGAGGCACTGCGTTCAAAACAGACTTGCTCACACACTCCCTCTGCACAATATGCTGCCATCACACACACACTCTTTCACAGACACACATACTCAAGTACATAATCACACTCAGAATATGTACATGTAAACACCAAAATAAACAGATACTAGCTCTTGAATACATGCTCAAATACACACATTTACATACAAGCATTCACTCAAATGCATATCTACCCACCAACATACACAAATCTACATTTTCTCGCATAGTAACAAATGCATAGCACACACATTTATGCTCACTCGACCACAGGCAACCAAACACATATACCCACAATGGTCTCTCACGCACAGCAGCATGCCCTCAGGCACGGACACGCTGTCCTGTCTTCTCATTTTATTGGAAGCTTCAGGAAGAAGGAGCAAGACTGAGAAATGAATTCCACACATTAGGTGACGTGGCTAATACGGCAATAACATCCAGCTCTCGTCTCGGGGAGATAGAAGTAGACCAAGACAGCTGGGACAGAGTCGAAGGAATGCTCCAGCAGATCCAGAGGGCGGTACATACCACCCTAGGAATAAGCAGGAACACATGGTACATACTCAAGGACAGAGCATTCCTTCTGGGAGGACAGCTGAGATGCATACAAGTAAGAGTGTGCAGATTTGAAGGAGGAACCCAGCTGATCATACTCTGTGACTACCACACTGAAAACCCTGGTGATACGCAATCTACTGCTATGCTATTCCCGCAGCCAGAACCACAGCACAGCCATCACAACCACTGCCAACGGATGCATCACCACCATGGGAGCAGAGACAGTGTGCCCCAACCCATGGGGCGTGCAAGTCAACCTCTCTGTCTCACTGTCTCTCTTGCTCTCTTTCGCTCTTGCTCTCTCCCTCTCTCTCTTTCCCTCTCTTGCTCTCTCACTCTCTCGCTTTCTTTTTACTCTCTCTCTCTCTCATCTTTTTATTATTTGTACTTTTGCTGTGTTCCTTCCAAAATACATCCTATAATATCACAGATTTTCTATAATCTAAATTTAAAAAGTCTTCAGGTTCCTGGGAACTTTAGGGCACTCCTATTTATTGTGTCGATTTTTACATTTGGGCAGTATTCTGACATCATCCAATGTCTTCTATAAATCATGCTTTCCCATGGACAATCATTTTTCATGTTTTGTTTTATGAACTAATGTAGACAGAACAAAGACGCACAAATTTTAAAAAATGCCTTTCAAGAAAGAGAATTATCACAGGGAATGAATGAATGAACAGTAAGGACATGGACAATCAGAAGAGATCGATGTTAGGGTCATCCATGTCTCTAGCTCAAGGTCATGAAAATAAACTCATAGGTCTAGCCATTAGAGTTAATTCCAGACCAGGGAGTATGGTATCAGACCCTCCCATGTCCTTCCTGCCTGCCTGGCTGCAGGAAGACAGCATCCTGAGCAGCTTGCCATGTGGAGGGCTTCCCTGGGACAGGCCCCACCCCGTGGATGACAGCCCTCCTATGATCCAGAGCTCTGGTGATCAGATAGACCACCCTGCCTGAAAGCTGGGCATTCAGCAGCCATTTTTAGCCACAGCTCAAAGTCACTTTGTCAGATTTTAAAGCTGGCATTTAATCTCCATTGCCTGTAGATGAAATGTCATATTCTGCAATCATATCTAAACTGGGTGGGAGAGAGAAAAACATTTGGATCACCCTAAAACTTGAGCAAGGGAGACTGAGAAGAAGCAGGAGAGGAAGAAGAAATGGATTCACTCGCCCTAGCAGAAGTATAATTTTTGCAAAACTGTCAAGTACGAAAATCTTGAATGTATGAGAAAATTACAGGATGCCAACATTCAGTGTTACCAAGCTGCTGGGTAGGACAGAATGAATAATTCTCCACCAGGCACGCACCCCACCCCAGTTCCCGCTCAGCTCTCGCCAGCCTCTTCCGCATCCACTCACCTTTGGGGCCTATTGGTCCAGAGGGTCCTTCCAGACCCCCCTGGCCAGGCCGGCCTGGCTCACCCATGGGGCCTGCCTGGCCTGGAAGCCCATCTTTTCCCGGGGGTCCTGGGGGCCCAGGTCTGCCTTGAGAGGACTTCATATGTGCTGGGGGCATCTGGGCCAGGAGGTAGGCGAGTTTGGCTATGGACAGGAAAACATGAGACAGTTCATGAAGAATGGCGATAGGACAAGGCAGAGCGGCTCCTTGCAAGCCGGAAGTGGAGGGGATGAAAACCCAGGGATATAAGCAATGCATACACCACATCGCTAGAAGACAGCAGAGGGACAGCTCCAGTCCATGAACTTCTGCCTGTGGACACAAGGTGACTCAGGCAGTGGCCATCCCTGCCTATGGGGCCTGGCTACCTTGGTGGGACGTGGAAGGCCAGTGAACTTGGCCAATCCATCTGACCTCTCCCTCTTGCTTCATTTCTACGAGAGAGAAGCAAGGAAATAATAATCCCCCACTAAAGTACGGATCTAACGAGGGAAAACCCTGCCTGGCCCCCAGTGAGTATCCAGGAGACAGGGCGGCTGGCACAGCGATAGGACCAACTGCAAAAGGCCCAGAGGCAGGGCTCCTGTGGGCCACACAGTGGCCACAGCAGCAGCTGCAGCAGGAGGGGCCAAGTCAGGACTGGCAGGAGCAGCTCCACAGAATGCAAAATGAGTATTAGTAGGGCTGGTAGAGAAGAGCAGGAGGGGAGCCGCGGCCTTGTTGGGAGGAGGGATGACAGCAGTAGCGACACTACCAGGAGCAACGTTGGTGTGGCAATTGCCATG
>NW_008342543.1:1867985-1869438 GCF_000622305.1 Nannospalax galili
AGGTGGCTCAGTGGTTAAGAGCACTGGCTGCTCTTGCAGAAGACCCGGGTTTGGTTCCCAGCACCCACGTGGTAGCTAACAACTGCTTGTAACTCTGGTTCCATGGATCCAACTCTCTCTTCTGACCTCTGAGGGCATTGCACAACATGAGTGCACTTACATGTATGTGTGCAAAACACTCATACACATAAAATAAAACACAAATAAATTAAAAATAAAACCCAGAGCTGCAGCTGCAAGCTTCCTGTTGGACAAAGGACCCAGTGCCCATCCAGGGCTACTGAGTACCACATTTCTTTGGATAGTCACAGAGAACTGGATCCAGATGCCCGCCCTATGGTTGGAGTCACTGGATCCAAGACTAGCACTGCAGTGGTAAGATCAGGGGAGAGGTGTGACTTCTCACCGCCTGGTTGACGGCCTCTGCCGCTGGGTATCCACATGACAGAACATGGCTGGGAACTCTGCTTCTACGACCTTGACAGTGTACTGAACTCCGAGTCTTGATTCTCTCATCTCTAATAAAGTCGATGCTTCCTGCTCAAAGGGCTGTTTAGAAGAAGGGACTGATTCTGGCAGATGCTGCCGGCCTAGCTCAAAAGCAATGACTGGGCCTCTGCTAGGACAGAAGTCGTTGCCATCACTGAGAAATCTAACACCCAGGAGATGGAACGTGGAGCCCCACATGTCTTCAGTCCTGCCCTGCCCTGTGGGGATCCCATTCTCCTCGCCCTTGTCTTCTCTTACTGTCTTCACCCCACCAACTGTTCCAGGGAGCAGTCAGTCGCCCTCCTGTGCATAGATACAAACCATGCTACAGACTCCAGGCAGGGGCAGGAAGAGGGACAGCCTGCTTACGTCCACCGTCTCGTAGCCATCCCAGTCTGATTGTGTGAGGTGCAGAGTCACTGAGACATGACCAGGTGAATTAAAGCACTCTTTGTCCCACCTATCCCTAGAAACTAGGGATTCCTCCTCTCTTCTGCCAGAGGAGCGTTATGACTATCTTTTCCCAAACTTTTATCACAGAGGAAGAAGAAAGAGTAGTTATCCTCGAGACCTTGGTGGTATAGACCACATGTCCCACAGCTGTGAATTCAGGCACATACTTTAGTTGCTCAGCATCTCTGCTCCCTGCCAGGTTATGACTGACTATCTTTTCCCAAACTTTTATCACAGAGGAAGCAGAAAGAGTAGTTATCCTCGAGACCTTGGTGGTATAGACCACATGTCCCATGGCTGTGAATTCAGGCACATACTTTAGTTGCTCAGCATCTCTGCTCCCTGCCACCGTCCCTCAAACTACGCTGTCTCATGGGGTCATCAGCAGGCTGCCACAGGGCACACATGCATATGTCGATAACCCTCCTGAGACAGGTATGCCTATGCTGCTGTTGGTGCTATCTCTGTTCTACGCCCCCCCCCCCCCAGGGTCTTTTTTACACCCGCCCCC
>NW_008342543.1:1869494-1869942 GCF_000622305.1 Nannospalax galili
CACGACCCTTCGTCCAGGAAACCTTCCCACTCCATTCTCTACCTTGGAGCTATTTTAAGTACGGTCACCTTTTCTCACTGCCCTCTGTACCAAAGGAAATCACACTGGCCATGCTGGTCCTGCGGGGATCTTGCCTATTTGCTGACCTATCTCTTCCACTGGACTGTAAGGTCCACTGCAGGCCTCCCCATCACTGATAAATTAGACACATGTTTACAAACACAGAAAGTGTGCATGATCACAGAAGGTTTTCAGATCACTTTTCTGTGGCCATCCACTAGGGGTAATCTTCACTAGAACTGAAGGCCAACAGAAGCTTCAGGCCCATTAGAGAGGCTCTACAGACTGAGGTCTGGATCAAGTAAGGCTGACCAGAACTTTCGTGGTACTTCTCAACCCGCTGCTCTACATTTACCTGCCCCTAAGGTGCTGTCCCAGCGTGGAACCA
>NW_008342544.1:0-4496 GCF_000622305.1 Nannospalax galili
TTCAAAAGGCCATTAGTGTTAGTTATCCCCCCGTTAATCCCTTTTCTACCCCGCCCTACCTATTTAACTCTTCATATTCCATTGCTCCCCTTTCCCCATTTATAAAACTGGATTCTCTGTCCCCTTCCAAGAAGCCTTCCTCTATGGACCCTGACTAGTTTCCTGACCTCTATGGATTTTCCAATTGAAACGCACCTATATAAAGATTCAAAGCTAGCATCCAATTATGAGCGAGAACATAAAATGTTCATTTTTCTGGGTCTGGGTTACCTGACTCAGGATGATTGTTTCCAGATCTATCCATTTACCTGTGAAATTCATAATTTCAACTTGCTTAAATATTGAATAATATTCCATGGTGTAAATGTAATAGAGCAGCAATGAGCAATGAGCAGAAGATATCTCTGTAGTAGAATATGGAGTTCTTTGGGTATGTGCACAAAAGTGGTTTGGCTGAATCATGTGGTAGATCTATTTCTACATTTTTGAGGAATCTCCACACAGATTTCCATATTCCATAGTACATTCTGCACTCCCATCAGCAGTGAAGAAGCTTTCCCCTTTCCCAAAACCTTGTAAATATTTTTGTTTGTTTTTTGGAACTTAGCCATTCTGACTTGGTAAAGATAAATCTCAATGTAATTTTAATTTCCATTTTCCTAATAGCTAATGACATTTATCATTTTCTTTTGTATTTTTTCATGAAATTTTACAATTTTCATACAATATACTTTGATGGCATTCACAGACACTCCCCTCTCCATACCTTACCCAACTGTACTCTACCAACTTTATTGAACTCATGAATGAATACATATATATCCTATAGAACAAGACTTGGGTCCCCCAGTGCCCTTCAGTGTGGATCCATGCACTGGGCATGCCAAGAGTCCCAAACCTATAAGACACTGTCTTTCCACCTCTCTTCAGCCATCAATTACTTCGGTTGGGCCTGGAGAGATAAGTCAGCAGTTAAGAGCACTGGCTTCTCTTGCAGAGGACCCACATGGTGGCTAACTGAATAGAGTAAGATTTCAGGCCACTTTTGTACATTTTTACAGTTCCCCACAACCACATGGTGGCTAAGAACCATCTGTAACTCCAGTTCCGGGGTGTCTGATGTCCTCTTATGATCTCTGAGGGCATTGCATGACACAAGTGCACTTACACACATGCAGGCAGTAATTCATACACATACAATAAAAATAATAAATAATTTATTTTTAAGTTTCTTAGGTTGAAATGGGATTTGTGGCCTGCTTCCCCATGTCTATGCTGCACTTTTTTGTTCGGTGTGAGCTCACATAAGACTTGTGCACGTAGTCAACATTGCTGTGAGCTCACATGAGTAAGTGATCAGCTGTCTGGAAGACTGTTTCCTTATGGTCATCAACTACCTCTAATTCTTACAATCTTTCTGTTTCCTCTTCCACATGATTCCGGAGTCTTGGGAGGCAGAGGTTTGAAATAGGTGTCCTATTCATGAATAAGCACTCTGCAGCCTCTTGTTCTCTGCACATTGCCTAATTTTTGGTCTCTCTGTTAATCACCATCTGCTGCATATGGAAACTTATGTAGTGAGAGTTAAGGGATCCATTCATTCTAAGTGCAAGGTTTGCATTGAAGATGTGTCACTTAAGATTAAGTGTCTCATACTTATTCTCCATATTGACCAGTTCTGGAATTCCATAGTAGTTGCCATCTGTTGCAAAAAGAAGCTTCTTTGATGATGGGCAAGAGGTATATTTGTCTGTAAATATAAGGATGCATATGTAGACTAAAGTAAGAAATTATGTTGTCCTACAGATGTGGTATAAGTAGTTTCTTTTTTCTAGGATCTATGACATCTCTAGGATCTATGACAGCCATATATTTGACCATGTTTATACTACTTCACATGAATTCTCTCCCGCTGAGTAGACCTTAATTCCAATTAAACAGCTGTTGATCCCCCACAAGATGAAAGTGTCACTACCGTACTAAGAGCAATAAACATATTATTTATTCCATTGAGTTTCATCTTTTGAGAACTCTCTGCTTAGCTCCTGGCCTCAAGTTTTAATTGGGTGGTTCATTATTGTGAACTTTTTTGTTGTTTGTTTATTCTAGATATTAACCCTCTGTCAGAAGTTTAGTTCATAAAGTTTCTTCCCATTCAATAGGTTGCCTCTTCATTCAAAAAATGATTTAGTGTTCTGTACAGGAGCTTTTTAGTTCCATGAGGTCCTATTTGTCGATTGCTGAACTTAATGCCTGCACTATCTTTTTCAGAAATTCTGTTACTGTAACTTTAAGTTCAATTGCATTCACAACACTCCCCTCTATCAGTTTCATGGTATCGGGTCTTATGTGGAAGTCCTTGATCTACTTGGAATTGAATCTTGATCATGGTGATATATAGATATCTAATTTTATTCTATATATAGCTATCCAGTTTGACCAGCACCATATACTGTAAATGCTGTCTTTTGTTCAAGGTGTTTTTGGGGCCCCTTAGTAAAAAATCAAGTAACTCTAACTGCATGGACTAAATCTGTGTCCTCAACTCTATTCCATTGATCAAGGTGTTGATTTTCATGTTAGTGGCATGTCATTTTCATTACTAGAGCTCTGTAGTATATACACTTAAAATCAGGGAATGTGATACCTGCAGCTCTTCTTCTATTGATCAGGATTGTTTGGGTTGTCACAGATTTCTTATGTTTCCATATGAGATTTGAGATTCTTTTTTCAATTTCTCTGAAGAATTGCATTTGAATTTTAATAAGGATAGCATTGAATCTTTAGATTGCTTTTGGTAGGAGAGCTATTTTCACAATATTAATCCTACTGATCCATGAGCAAGGTAGATCTTTCCATCTTCTGGTATCTTCCTCAATTTCTTTCTTCAAGGTCTTAATATTTTTATTATACAGGTCTTTCACTTCTTTGGCTAGATTGGTTCCAAGCTAGTTTCTATTTTTTGAGGCTATCATGAATTTGAATTTTCCCCTGATTTATTCTCAGTAATTTTCTTGGTTGTGTATAGGAAGGCTACTGATTTTCAAATGTTAATTTTGTATCCTCTTACATAGCTGAATGTGTTTACCGTCTTTAGGAGTTTTCTGTTTTAGAAATATTATATGTGTGCATATTATATGCAAACAGGGGTAATTTAACTTCTTCCTTTGCAATTTGTATCCCTTTATATCCCTCATTTGTTTTAATGATCTAGCTAAAACATCAAGCAATGTATTGAACAGAAATTAAGAGAATATACATTTTTGTTCCTGATTTTAGTAGACAGGCTTTCAGGTTTTCTTCAGTTAGTATGATGTTAGCTGTGCACTTGTTGTATATTGTCTGTATTACGTGGAATTATGTCCTCTGTATCCTTGGATTTCCCGTGACTTTTATCAGGATTGGATGTTGGGTATTATCAAAGGCCTTTTCTGAAATTAATGAGATGATCATTATGTTTCAGTCCTTGAGTCTGAACATGTGGTAGATTACATTTATTGATTTATACATGTTGGATCATCTATGCATCTTTCAGATGAAACCTACTAGATTGTGGTAAATAATCTTTTTGTTGTGACCTTGCATTCAGTTTGCAAGGGTTTTCTTTATAATTTTTGCATTGATATTCATCAGAGTAATTTTCCTTTTTCTTTGGTGTTTGGTTTTGGTATCAGGTTAATAGTCGTTTCATAAAAATGATTTGAAAGTGTTCCTTACTCTTCTATCTTGCAGAATTTGATGGGCATTGAAATTTTTTTTTTAAATCTGGTAGAATTATTCACTGTATTGATGATGTCCTGGGATTTTCTTTTTAACTTGGGAGATTTGAAAATATTGCTTATATCTTACTTGCTCTTGTGGGTTTATTTAAATTATCTCATCTTGGATTAATTTTTGTAGGTCGTACAAATCTAGAAATTCATTCATTTCTATTACATTTTCGGATTTGTGGAATATAGGCCACCATAGTAATTTCTACTTCTCTAAAAATCTTCAGTATCTCTGGTAACGTATCCCTTTTGCATCTATGATTGTATTGAGTATTCTCTCAGTTAAATTGACCAAAGGTTGTCAATCTATTCAAAGCACTCACTCTTCATCCTATTGATTCTTTGTATTATTATTTTTCATTTCTATTTGATTGACTTTAGTGACAATTTTATTATCTCTTCTCATCTAGGTTTTTTGTGGGGGGTTGTTCTATTTTTTGGAAGGCTTTCAAGTGCATTATTAAGTTGTTAGTATGCAACTTCTCAAGCTATTTGATGTAGACACTAATGCTATAAACTTCCGTCTTAGGACTGTCTTTCTTGTGTCCCAAAGATTTGATATACTGTGCTTTCATTTGTATTCGATTCTGGGAATTATTTAATTTACTTTTTGATTTCTCCCTTGATCCAATTTTCATTCAGTGGTGTTTTTTAGATTCAACAGTTTGCATACTTTTTCCCATTTCTCTTTTTGTTGTGTCCAACGTTATTCCTCTGTGGTCAGAT
>NW_008342544.1:5632-5761 GCF_000622305.1 Nannospalax galili
GTGCTGTGGTTTCACCAACTTCATTCTGGAATTTATGCCTTTCCTCTTTGAGTTCATTGAGTGTATCTATAATCGCTATTTTGAAAGCAGTGTCTTCTGTATCACCTAAGTTGGTCATCTCATGAGATA
>NW_008342545.1:0-268 GCF_000622305.1 Nannospalax galili
ATCCAGACTATGAAACAAAGTGGGAAAGAACCAGTGTGCATACTGAAAGGAGGAATGACATTGGGTAAAGGACTGCCCCAAGAAAAACAATCAGCTAAGGTATTACTGGCTCTAGTTGGGGGTGAAGACAGTGACTAGGGGAGATGGGGCTCAGGTCCCCTCCCTGAGCCCAGGGTAACCCTGAAAATAGAGGGGAAACCCAATTGAGTTTATGGTAGATACTGGTGCCCAGAATTCGGTTTTATTGGAACCAAGAGGGCCAGTGTCC
>NW_008342546.1:0-1319 GCF_000622305.1 Nannospalax galili
TAAAAAGCTCCTATACAGAAGACTAAATCATTATTTGAATGAAGAGGCAACTTATCGAATGGGAAGACACTTTATGAGCTAAACTTCTGACAGAGGGTTAATATCTAGAATAAACAAACAATTAAAAAATTCATAAAAATAAACCACCTAATTAAAACTTGGAGCAAGGAGCTTTGCAGAGTGTTCTCAAAAGATGAAGCTCAAAAGAATAAGGAATATGTTTATTGCTCTTAGTATGGTAGTGACACTTTCATCTTGTGGGGGATCAACAGCTGTTTAATTAGAATTAAGGTCCACTCAACGGGAGGGAACTCATGTGAAGTAGTATAACCATGGTCAAATATATGGCTGGAGATGTCATAGATCCTAGAGAAAAAAAAACTACTTACGCCATATCTATAGGACAACATAATTTCTTACTTTATTCTAAATATGCATCCTATTTACAGAAAGTGTCCCTCTTGCACATCATCAAAGAAGCTTCTTTTTGCAAGAGACGGCAACTACTATGGAATTCCAGAACTGATCGATATGGAGAATAAGTGTGAGACACTTAATCTTAAGTGACAAATCTTCAATGCAAACTTTGCAGTTAGGATGAATAGATCCCTTAACTCTCACTACAGAAGTTTCCATATGCAGCAGATGGTGATTAACAGAGAGACCAAAAGTTAGCCAATGTGCAGAGAACAAGAGGCTGCACAGCACTTGTTCCTGAATAGGAAACCTATTTCAAACCTCTGCCTCCCAAGACTCAGGGATCATGTGGAAGAGGATATAAAAAGATTGTAGGAATTAGAGGTGTTTGATGACCACAAGGAAACAGTCTTCCAGACAGTTGGTCATTTACTCACAGCATGAGTTCACAGCAATGATAACTGCATGTATAAAACTTATGTGAGCTCACACCGAACAAAAAAGTCCAGCATAGACATGGGGAAGCAGGCCACAAAACCCATTCCAACCTAAGAAACTTAAAAATAAATTATTATTTTTCTTGTATGTGTATGAGTTACTGCCTGCATGTGTGTAAGTGCACTTGTGTCACGCAATGTCCTCAGAGATCATAAGAGGACATCAGACCCCGTGGCACCAGAGTTACCGATGGTTGTTAGCAACCATGTGGTTGTGGGGAACTGTACCCAGGTCCTCTGCAACAAAAGCCAGTGCTCTTAACTGCTGAGTCATCTCTCCAGTCCCAAACTAAGTAATTGATGGCTGAAGAGAGGTGGAAAGACAGTGTCTTATAGGTTTGGGACTCTTGGTAGGCCCAGTGCATGGATCCACACTGGAGGACACTGGGGGACACAAATCTTTCT
>NW_008342546.1:1494-2507 GCF_000622305.1 Nannospalax galili
AAAAATACAAAAGAAAATGATAAATGTCATTAGCTATTAGGAAAATGCAAATTAAAACTACTTTGAGATTTTATCTTTACCAAGTCAGAATGGCTAAGTTCCAAAAAACAAACAAAAAATGTTTGCAAGATTTGGGGAAAGGGGAACACTTCTTCACTGCTGTGGGAGTGCAGAATGTTGCAGCTACTATGGAAATCTGTGTGGAGATTCCTCAAAAAGGTAGAAATAGATCTACCACATGATTCAGCCAAACCACTTTTGTGCACATACCCAAAGAACTCCGTATTCTACTACAGAGATATCTGCTCATCTTTGCTCATTGCGGCTCTATTCACAATAGTCAGGAACTAGAAGCAACCTAGGTATCAATAAAATGATAAATGAGTAATGAAAAGAGGTAAATTTACACCATGGAATATTATTGAAGTATTAAGCAAGTTGAAATTATGAATTTCACAAGTAAATGGATAGAACTGGAAACAATCATCCTGAGTCAGGTAACCCAGACCCAGAAAAATGAACATTTTATGTTCTCGCTCATAATTGGATGCTAGCTTTGAATCTTTAGATAGGTGTGTTTCAATTGGAAAATCCGTAGATGTCAGGAAACTAGTAAGGGTCTGTGGGGGGAGGCTTCTTGGAAGGGGACAGAGAATACAGTTTTATAAATGGGGAAATGGGAGCAATGGAATATGAAGAGTTAAATAGGGTGGGGAATGGTAGGGCAGGGTAGAAAAGGGATTAAGGGGGAAATAACTAACAGTAATAGCCTATTGAAAAAGTCAAATGGAAATTTATCACTATAGAAGCTTCTTAAGCTATTTACATATGCAATATAAAAAATAATTTAAATGGCGTCACCCCATAACAGGGGCCAGTTCCCCATCGACAAAACAGATTAACAAATAAAAATCCCAATACTAGAAATAGGCTTCCTTTGGGGAAAATTTTGACCAGGGGTGATCTCATAGACCCTCATACAATACTGGCTATTGCTATTGCTCTTGGTTACT
>NW_008342547.1:0-687 GCF_000622305.1 Nannospalax galili
GTTAGCAATAGGGTTAGGGTTAGGTTTAGGGTTAGGGTTATTGTTGAGTTATGGTTAGGGTTTGGGTTAGGTTAGGGTGAGAGTTATTGGTAGGGTTAGCGTGAGGGCTAGTTTTAGTGTTAGGGTTAGGGGTTAGGGTTAGGGTTAGGGTTAGGTGTAGGGGTTAGGGTTAGGGTTAGGGCTAGGGCTAGGACAATGGCTAGGACTAGGACCAGATCAAGGGTGAGGCTTCGGGTTGGTCTTTGGCGTGGACTTGGGCTTGGTATTGGGGTAGGGGTAGGTTTAGTGTTAGGGTTAGGGTTAGTGTTAGGGTTAACAGAAGCATTTTGTGTTAAACCCGTTTTCTACGAATTGTATGCAAAAGAGTCTTGCGTGAGTGTCATTCTCTTTGCTTTAGAAACATCTGTGTCGCTTGTGTATCTAAGTGCATGTTTCCTGTAGAAAGAACAGAAGTTCCAGCAATGTGTTTACTACAGTGAAAACGAATGAACAGAAGCATTTTGTGTTGAAATCCGTTTCCTATGAATTCTATGCAAAGGAGTCTTGCCAATAGTGTCAGTCTCTTTGCTTTAGA
Organism: Nannospalax galili; assembly: GCF_000622305.1. NCBI lineage: Eukaryota > Metazoa > Chordata > Mammalia > Rodentia > Spalacidae > Nannospalax > Nannospalax galili. Next base: position 575 of record NW_008342547.1, read on the forward strand.
AAAATATGTTTAGCTTGTGTAACTAAGTGCTTGCTCCCTGTAGAGAAGAACTGTAGTTCTACCAATGTGTTTACTAGAGTGAAAACGAATGAAGAGAAGCATTTTGTGTTAAA
>NW_008342548.1:0-395 GCF_000622305.1 Nannospalax galili
TTCCTCCATTGTGTGTTCTTGGCACCTTTGTCAAATATCAGGCAGCTGAAAATGCGTGTACTCAGGTTTGGATTTTCAATGATGTTCCATTGATCTATGTGTCTGTTTTTGTGCCAGTACCATGCTGTTTTTATGACTATGGCTCTGTAGTATTCTTTGAGATCTGGTATAGTGATCCCCATAGCATTGCTCTTTGTGCTCAGGGTTGCTTTGGCTATCCGGGGTCTTTTGTGCCTCCATATGAATTTAAGGACATTTTTTTTCTAATTCTGTGAAGTGTGTCACAGGGATTTTGATTGGGATTGCATTGAATCTATATATTCCTTTTGGGAGGATGGTTATTATCACAATATTAATTCTTTCAATCCATGAGCATGGGAGGTCCTTCCATCTCC
>NW_008342549.1:0-1306 GCF_000622305.1 Nannospalax galili
TCTCCAGTGTGAATTTTCTCATGTACTTGCAGGTAATGGTATTGTGTGAAGGCCTTACCACATTGTTTACACGCATAAGGTTCCTCTCCAGTATGAGTTTTTTCATGTCTGTGACGATCACTATTAGATCTAAATGCTTTACCACATAGTTTACATGCATATGGTTTCTCTCCAGCATGAATTTTTTTCATGTAACTGAAGAGATCTGTGCCATCTAAAGGCTTTACCACATTGTTTACATTCATATGGTTTTTCTCCAGTGTGAATTTTTTCATGAACTGGCAGGTAACCGTATCGTGTGAAGGCCTTACCACATTGTTTACATGCATAGGGTTTCTCTCCAGTGTGTGTTTTTGCATGTAACTGAAGATAACTGTGCCATCTAAAGGCTTTACCACATTCTTTACATGCATAGGGTTTCTCTCCAGTGTGTGTTTTTTCATGTAACTGAAGATAACTGTGCCATCTAAAGGCTTTACCACATTGTTTACATGCATAGGGTTTCTCTCCAGTATGAATTTTTTCATGTAACTGAAGATAACTGTGCCATCTAAACGCTTTACCACATTGTTTACATTCATGTGGTGTTTCTCCAGTGTGAATTTTCTGATGTACTTGCAGGTAACTGTATTGTGTGAAGGCTTTACCACATTCTTTACATGCATAGGGTTTCTCTCCAGTGTGTGTTTTTTCATGTCTTTGAAGATAACTACAGCATCTAAAGACTTTACCACATTGTCGACATTCATAGGGTTTTTCTCTAGTATGAATTTTTTCATGTAACTGAAGAGATCTGTGACATCTAAAGGATTTACCACATTCTTTACATTCATAGGGTTTCTCTCCAGTGTGTGTTTTTTCATGTCTTTGAAGATTGCTGTGATCTGTAAAGGCCTTCGCACATTGTTTACATTCATAGGATTTTTCTCCAGTATAAGTTTTTTCATATAACTGTAAGGAACTAGTATATGTAAACTGAAGATAACTGTGCGATCTAAAGGCTTTACCACATTGTTTACATGCATAGGGTTTCTCTCCAGTATGCGTTTTTTCATGTCTTTGAAGATGACTATTACATCTAAAGGCTTTACCACATTCTTTACATGCATAGGGTTTCTCTCCAGTGTGTGTTTTTTCATGTCTTTGAAGATGACTATTAGACTTAAAGGATTTACCACATTGTTTACATTTATATAGTTTTTCTCCAGTATGAGTTTGTTCATGAACTTGCAGGTGACTGTAATGTCTACAGGCCTTACCACATTGTTTACATGGATATGGTTTCTCTCCAGTATGAATTTTTTCA
>NW_008342550.1:0-255 GCF_000622305.1 Nannospalax galili
TTAGGTGAGGAGGCTGCTAAATATCATAATGAACATTGGCCTCCTGATTTACGAAGATCACCACCTATGGCTCCCCCTTATAAAAATAACAAAAAGGCGTTTAGAGCAGTGGGATTTTCAGGGGCTATGAAAGAGGCAATTAGACAAGGAGAAGCCTTTTTTAAATGTTTCCCTGTCACTTATGATGATGGGGAGGAGCCTACGTATAAATTATTATAATTATTAAAATAAATAATGTAATAAATATATGATATA
>NW_008342551.1:0-225 GCF_000622305.1 Nannospalax galili
CATGATTTTAGGTATCCATCCATTTCTTTTAGATTTTCAAATTTAGTAGTACATAGTTTTTTTTTAAATATTCCCTTATAATGGTCTGGATCTTCTGGGTGTCTGTTGTTTTCACCCTTTATTTTGTTGATTTGGATTTGCTCTTTCTTTATTTTGGATAACTGGGATAAGGGTCTGTCTATCTTGTTTAGCTTTTCAAAGAACCAGCACTTAGATTCGCTGATT
>NW_008342551.1:235-435 GCF_000622305.1 Nannospalax galili
CTTTTTATTGTTTTCTTTGTTTCGATTTCATTAATTTCTGCCCTGATTTTTGTTATTTCTTCTTGTCTTCTGGGTTTGGGTTTCGTTTGCTGTTGCTTTTCAAGTGTGTTGAGTTGCAATGTTAGTATCAGCTAATTAGCTCTTTCCAATTTTTTGATGTAGGCACATAGAACTATAAACTTCCCTCTTAGGACTGCTTT
>NW_008342552.1:0-633 GCF_000622305.1 Nannospalax galili
ATCTGTAACAGTCTTCCTTGTAACAGAAATCTGACTTTATATACACTTAGCGAAAAAAAAGTGGATCTTAATAGCTACAAGATGGGGGCTGGAGAGAAGGCTTGGCAGTTAAGAGCACCAGTTACTCTTGAAGAGACCTGGGTTTGATTCCCAGCACCCACATGGCAGCTAACAACCATCTGTAACTCCAGTTCCAGGGGCTTTGACACCCTCTCTGACCTCCTCAGGCATTGCACTACACGGGTGCACTTAAACACATGCAGGCATTACACTCACACACATAAAATAATATAAGTCTACTTTCCTGACTTAGATGAAAATCAAAAGTACCTTGCTATTGCCCACATAATTCATGTTGACCCACATCTTCATTTTTTGCAAAGCTATGCTCATTGCTTGCCTGATAATACATCATCAATCCTTAAAAACTTATTCAGGGCCTGGAGAGTTAGCTCAACAGTTAAGAGCACTGGCTGCTCTTGCAGAGGATCCAGGTTCAGTTCCCAGCACCCATATGACAGCTAATAATGCTTTGAAACTCTGGTTCCAGGGGATCTGATACCCTCTTCTGGTATTCACAGGCATTGCACAACATGTGTGCACTTACATACATGCAGACAAACCACTCATACA
>NW_008342553.1:0-1032 GCF_000622305.1 Nannospalax galili
GTGCTGTTTTGCCTTTTGCTTGCATTTCCTCACATATGAATATAAAAGTGCACCAAACTGGAAGGGGCCACTAATTCCATTACAGAATGATGCATGGAGAAGTCCCCTAGTGTAAAATTAAACTCCCTTTCCTCATCTGACTTTGGGTATTGGTCTTGGATTTTTCCATAACAGAATCTGAGCCTTGCTTCCCACAGATGCCCTTGCTACCAGAGTAAACCAACTTTCCAGCACCATTATAAAAAAGTAAAGGGAAAACACTACCAAATCTATTAGCTAACAATTAAAATACTTAAGCTGACAGACAGGGAAACCTACAAATTCCTTCTGCCTTGAAAAACACAAGGTCATTTGCAACTATTGCAAAAGGCCTAGACATTTGAAAACGGTATTTTAAGAAACTGAAATGGGCATTCTTCCAAAAAGAGCAGCAGGCCTCCCAAGGAGACCTTGATAGAAAGAGAAGACAAGAATAGGACAGTTCTGAAAGAATCAAGAGAGCTTTTCCTTTTCTTCTTATGAATACCTTAGGAGAAATGGAGACAATTATTAACAATTATTAAGACAATTATTAAGACAAAACAACGGCCCTGGTAGACACTGGGGCTACTTTATCTGCTTTAAATCCCATGTGTTTAAAAACACTCTCTCTCAGAGTAAAAATGAAATTCAAATGGTGGGAGTTTCTAAACTCCCCATAACTGCATTTTAGACAAACCTTATAAAATTTAAATATGGAGAAACCATGGGGTTTCATACTTTTCTACTGGTCAATTGTAGCCCTATCCATTTGTTAGGACATGAGTTTCTAGAAGTACAAAATGTTCATATCTCCTTTCCCAAAAGAGAGAGATCATCCTAAACTTCAGACAACGAAAATCTCCAGTCCCCTATTTTCTCCATGTCACTTTTGAAGGAGTCAGTAAAGAGGCCACAGGAGGATGTTGATAACCTCCTTTTACAAGTACCAGAGGGATTGTTGGCAAAATCCTCAACAGATATAGGATGAACAAGATCTGTTGCTCCAATTTA
>NW_008342554.1:0-265 GCF_000622305.1 Nannospalax galili
GTGTATTGCCTGCATGTAGGTAAGTGCACCCGTGTTGTGCAATGCCCACAGGCTGTCAGATCCCCTGGGACTGGAGTTATGGACAGTTGTTGACTGCCATGTGGGTGCTGGGATTCGAACCTGGGTCTTCTGCAAGAACAACCAGTGTTCTTAACTGCTGAGCCATCTCTCCAACCCCTTTGTACATATTATTTTATTTTATGTGTGTATTTTGTCTGCATGTTTGTAAGTGCACCCATGTCATGCAATGGCCACAGATTCCAAA
>NW_008342555.1:0-326 GCF_000622305.1 Nannospalax galili
CATTGCATGACAGGGGTGCACTTACATACATGCAGGCAATATACTCATACATATAACATAAAAATAATAAATATGTTTTTGAAAAAGAAATGACTAATGTAACTACTATTCAGAGAGTAGTACTGTAGTTGTTATAAGAAAATACTTTTCAGGCCACAGCAATGATGCTTACATTGTGTTTCAAATGAATCTTTGTTGGATGCTTATTTAGAAAATTGGGTTCTAGGGGCTGGAGAGATGCGCAGCAGTTGAGAGCACTGACTGCTCTTGCAGAAGACCCAGGATCGATTCCCAGCACCCACATGGTGGCTACAAACCGTCCTTAA
>NW_008342556.1:0-789 GCF_000622305.1 Nannospalax galili
AATCAGAAAGCCCCTTACTGTCCAGGTCTCTATACATATGTTAAGAAATGAATAACAATTACTTGTTTTGGCCTCCATAAAGTTGCTTATTGCTGTAATTAAGGGTCGGTGTGACCCTACTGTCCTTGAAACTGTTTGTGGTTTCTGCCTTTAAAAAAAGACTCCCTTCCCCTCCAGCTGCAAGGTAGTCCCTTATCTGGACTCAGAGACTGTCAGTCTTGCTGCAACAATAAAATCTGGCTAATTAAAATCTGAATTGGGTCTGGTGGTCTTTTCCTTGGTGGTCTCAAAATCTGTAATATATTTACACTACAGTTCAATGGAGTGTTTCATGTGATGGTTCTTTTTTCAATGGAAGAAATCCTCTGATTTTCTTTATCTTTCAAGGGAGAGTCTACAACTAACTCTAAATTTTTCTAATCATATTTCAAAGTCCCCTTGTTTTTCTAAGCAAATTGACATTTAAGAAAACTTTTGGTTTTTTTTTTTTGGCTGTGACTAATATTAAAGTGTTAATTTTGCCTTAGGGTATTGAATTTTGCCCTTAAACTTTTAATGATCTTTGTATTATGATCAACTTAGTCATAATTCTACTTTCATTAAGTTTAATCTTTTCTTTCTACAACATACTAAAATAATTTTCTAACATTTCTTTTATCCGTTTGTATTTGGAACTGTACAAATCCAAAAGTATTTTTTTCTTTTTTAATTTTTAACCTTCCTTTGCCAAAGAAACATCAGCAATAACAAACTCTCTCATATCTATAACCTTCTGATCTCTATTTTCTT
>NW_008342557.1:0-264 GCF_000622305.1 Nannospalax galili
ATTTTTTTTGCAGCTATTGTGAAGGGGAGGGTTTCCATGTGCTCTTTCTCTAATTGCTTGTATTGGTATAGAAAGGCTACAGACTTTTGTAGATTAATTTTGTAACCTGCCACTTTCCTGAATGTGTTAATAATTTCTAGGAGTTTTCTGGTGGAATTTTTTGCATCTCTTAGTTATAATATCATCTGCAAAAAGGGATAATTTGATCAGTTCATTTCCAATTATTACTCTTTAATTTCCTGCTCTTGTCTTATTGCTCTTGGA
>NW_008342557.1:384-516 GCF_000622305.1 Nannospalax galili
TGTTTTATATGGCTTTAATTATGTTGAGGTATGTTCCCTCCAGTCCAGTTTCCTTTAGGACTTTGAACATAAATGCATGTTAAATTTTGCAAAAGGCCTTCTCTGCATCTGTTGAGATGAACATGTGGTTCT
>NW_008342558.1:0-201 GCF_000622305.1 Nannospalax galili
ACTCAAAAAACAAAGAATTGAGAGACCAAATGATCCAATTAAAAGATGGGCAAAAGATCTTAACAAAGAGTTCTCAAAGGAAGAAATAAAGATGGCTAAGAAACCTCTCAAAAAGTGTTCAACATTGCTAGTAATTAGGGAAACGCAAAGCAAAACCACCCTAAGGTATCACCTTACCCCAATCAGACTGGCTAGGATCAA
>NW_008342559.1:0-3508 GCF_000622305.1 Nannospalax galili
CTGTTGCTGAGGGAATGGGAATTTGTTAAGCCCACAGTATTGAGAAGAGCACAGGACCCTCAGCTGAGGAAACAGATCTGATGATGTGAATGTAGGTCACAACTTTCAAGTGATCGTGTTGACCCACATCACAGAAAATGTTTCTGAAAAAACATTTACTACCTGGCAGGGGTAATCCTATCCCTCTTCTCTGAGTGTGGACTCCACCAGTCTTGTTCAGCCTGACCCCTCACCCTCAGCCTCCAAGTGATAGTCCTCTTGGCTCATGTCCAGTCTGCTCACTGCACTGCAGATTCCCCAGGGATATTTAACTATGGAACAGAGAGGAATTAACTTAATGTTCTTTGTATAGTATAAGAGAGTATTTCAATATACTTATTTCTGTATTATGTCAGCAACAGTGTACACTAGTCTTCCAATAATAATAATTTTAGCAGATTTGAAGAAATGCATTTTGAAAACATTTTAAATAGAGGACAGAAAAAATATACTCAGTAATTCATGTTTAATAACATGAATACCCACAAAAAAACCAGAGACTAATATATTTGATATTTAAACTGAAATGGTAGAAAATAGCCTGGGAACAGCTTTCCTCTTTTTCCTAGATAAATTACTCTTCAGGCCACTGGGAATTTGGTCATGTGAACTTGCAGCAATGGTGACAGCATAGACTTGGCCTGTGCAGACTCATCGCAGAAAAACCAAAAGCAGAATTGCTGAAACGTCAGCAGGCCTCAGCTTTAGAAAAGGAACTATTTGAAACTGGTTACTGCCAGGTCACAGAGAGTGGATCTGTGCAGATTTCTTCTGTTAGCTTACAAACATGAACATCTGAAGATTCGTTCACAACATTAACTCCTCAACAGGTCTGGCTGTGATATATGTAGAGGAGAGACTCAGGCCATCACTGGGGACAGAGAAGACTTTTGCGGGGGAGAGGTGCCCACCAGAGGAGCTATTTGTAGATTTAAACCTGTGTTCTTGGGCATGTTAGGGAAGTGTCCCACAATGATCTTCCACAGCCCTCATAAATATGAAGATTGAAGAAAGATCACTGAAATGCAAATAAACTGAGGATCCATAAATAAAATTCAGTCACCAAAAAACAAAGGAAAAATGTTCATAAATTTGGTGACACGTTATAAATGTAGGAAACCAGGATGGCAAGACCTACAGTGAGATGACCCTAAAACATTGTAAGCCTGGGCTACATTTTCTACTAAAGGAAGAGGCTCAGAAGACAGCGGCTCTGATATCCCTCTCCTGCAGAACACTGCAAGGCTAGCAAGAGAAAAGTTTGTGCTCCTTGCTCTGTGGGAAAGCATCTTGGTCAACAGCCCTCAATTCATCTCCCTGTCCTGAAAAAATAACTCAGCTGTCCTTGGCTAAGAGATTAGTCCAGGTTAATGGTTTACCTGTGAGCTAAAAGCTACAAGTTTACCACATCATTACCCTAAGGAAGAAAACACCATGCTCAATAAATTACAAGACAGACATTGGTAACTTGATTAAACTTTAAGTATCTTGCTGACACCAACTGAAAGGTTGTATTTCCTATTTGCTTGTGCCCTAAATCTTTGTATGTGACTGCCACACCCCACGTGACTGCCAGTTCCTTGTAATGTATAGAAAAAAAAAAAAAAAAAACACTGAATTTGTAAGAAACAGCTTCTTGTGAATGGCACATGTCCCAGAGTCTTACTCTGTTGCCCATATAGTCTCTCTACCCTGGAAGTAAGGTTACTGCTGTGCAAAGCAAACCTGATTTTTGATAACTGGAACCTGAGACCGAGACTCTCTGCTTTGTTGAGGACAGAGACATCCTCCCCCTTCAGTTGATCTGATCCTCTTGGCATGGCTGGTTTATAGGTAAGGGGTAAACATAATTATTGCTAATTCAGTAATCGGGTTCTCAAAACCAGTCTCAGTTTTGATCTATTCTTAAATGCAGGCTAAAGTCTAGAGGTATTAAATGGACAGAAGCTCAGGTTACAGAATTTTAGATAGTATATTGGATTGCAATCCCCATTCCTGAAAGAAGGAACCAATAGTTTAGAAACGTGGAGAAAAGTAATAAAAAATGCACAGTGCTGCTATCACAAAGAAGAGCACCCACTCATCGGTGTCTTTCCTCTGATCATACTAAAGAAGTTACTTCCCCCCACAGATTCCCCACCTCCCATGCCTCCATCTGTGGAATCTCCTAGCACTCTCTCTTCCTACCCTTCTTTGGCTCCCCCCATGCCTCCTTGTTCTTCCAGGGCTCAATTTCTTTTTCTGACACTTCCCTCCAAGCCTCTTGTGTGGAACACTCCAGATGGTCCGCCCGCAACTTGTACCATTACAAGATAGCAGAGCTGGCATTCCTGAGGGCAGCCCAACCACCTTCACTGTCTCCTGCTGCTGGTTCAGCAGCCTGAACACTCTCCTGCCAGCACCTCTCCCAAGGCCACCACTCTGCAGCCTCACAGCTGCCTGCATCCCCTAGAGCTTTTGTTCTACTCTTTTACAAAAATCCTGTCTTTGCTAACACACCATTACAATGATTCCTGGTTTCATTTGTATTTTCTGTCCCTTCCCATTCTGTTCCTCTCTGTAACTTTTATTTCATTTAGCTGCTTGTTGTGTTTAAAGAAAAAAATTGTTTTAAGTTTTTCCACTCACTACAAATTCATTTCCAGGTTTTCTGTTTTCTGTGAAACAACCAACCTTCAAGTTTTAGCTTATTAAACTCAACTAAGACCCTATAATTCAATGGAAACACAGATTATGTTAATTAATTACCTTATCTTTATGTTTAACTCAGAGTCCATGTTCTTCTAGCAAAATAATGTGTGTGGCACCGTCTTCTAAAGCCAAACTTCTGCTTTCTTCTTGACTACAGCTATGCCTGATTTCAGAAGATCTTACAAAACTCATCATAAATTTATTAAGTAACACATTTTCGGTGCTTCTAGTTTCATGTAATTGTGTCATATATGTCTAACAATCATTTTTATGTTGTTTAAAATTATATCATGTGTTATTATATGTTTCTATGTGTTGAGATCTCATGTAAGTATGTCATATGTGTCTATGATGATTGCCCTCATATATCATTTGTATCAACAAAATCTTAAAGTTTGGCCACTTTAAATTTTTCCTTTTTCATTCTTTATATTGTTCACAAAATTATTGGTTTTATTTTTGGTATGCCCAATTAAAATACACAGGTACAAATTTACATTCAAACGCCTTTCAAACATGGGTACCCTAATCATTTTGAAATCTATTGAACAGTGTCTCTAGGTCTCAGTTATGTAAAAATACTACTTTCTAAGTACCAGTTTGTTCAGGTTTATTCTCAAAAGATTTTAAGATATCCACTTTGTTTGGACATGGTCTACATAAACTTTTATTCCTTAACTATAATTCAGTTGGTATCAAATTGACTTAAAAGTAAAAACCTCATACAAACTAAACTTGTTAACTTAAAATACTTTTACCAGGTCAAAATGATTAGGGT
>NW_008342559.1:3724-15464 GCF_000622305.1 Nannospalax galili
CTAAAGTTATAGAGGACTAAATATTGGTTATTTGATGGATTCTTACAACAAATAGTATGTTGGTTTAAAATGTTATGACTTAGAGTATCAAAAAATAATGAGAATGTTTAAGAAAAGTTACATAGTTGGAAGGTCAAAGTTATTAAGATTAAGATCGCTGGATAATTCTAGAATGGAAGGAATTATAAGAATGTTTAAGCAAGTTTGTTCAAGGTCTAAGATTATAGAAGTACAAGGTGATTGTTTTTCTTATAATAATTACTGTTCTGACTTGTGCTACACATCTATTCAAAGTCTGGAATTAAGTGGATGCAAATAAGTGTTAAAGTTACCTACAACTACTAAAGAATGTCCTTTTGCATTTCTCTATATCATACAAATTTTACTTTCAGTGTTTTCCCTTATCCATAACAAAATAATTTAACTCAAAAACTAGGGTTTCGTCTCCAGGAAAGAGATGGGACAGTCAGAAGAGAAAAGTTCCTTATTTGGAGCTTGGTATGAATTTGAAACAGTTTCTTTCTTGACTGTAGATAAGCGATATGACCCACCCGCCCCATCCCCCAACTATTATGTCACAATGAACTCTCACAGGGGCAGAAATTCTGTTTACAAATGGAACTAACAAAGAAAAAAAGCTACTATTTTACACCAGCTTCAAACAAAACAAAACATTTATCATTCTTGGGAAATTCCTTTTCCTGCTTCTGGCCAATATTCAGAACTTGATGCTGTTCTCCAGAGCTTCATACTCTTTCCTCAACCCATAAATATCTATTCAAATCCTGAATATGCCACCCAGGCACTTTTAAAATTAGTATCAGCATTTTTACAATATATACTGTGGGGGCCTAAAAGCCCCACCTTGCATAGGTCTGAAAGGAAGTAACTAGGGGCACGGCCTGGCTTGCTTTGAAAGTTTGAAGAATACTTCCCCACTGCTGAGGAGTGCATGATTAGCACATGACCATCCTTAAGATACACCCCGGGGGGGGCGGGGCGTTCCAGGTGTCTTTATAAGCTTTGGAATACTTGCAATAAATGAGTCTCTGCCTGACTAAGACTCCCCATTGCGTCTGAGTTCCCCAGGTAATGGGAGCAGCATGGGCTGGTGAATGGCATGCTTACTCATCCCCAATCCTGACCTCGCCAGGGGTCGTGGGTTCGAGTCCCCGGCAATATACCAGGAGAACCTATTTGAATGTTATTCTTATCTCTAAAAACTAAAATTCTCCAAAGTTTAGTGACTCATATATGCTCCCATACTGGACTTCCTGGGCCATTAGCTTCCATAGATCACCAAACAGATAACCTAACCAAACGAGTAAATGTTATGACTCCTTTACGTAGTCAACAACTCCTTCATCAGCCAGCCAAAGTTTTAAAAGCTTTTTATCCTCACCTTTCTAAGGATCAAGCTAAATTTATAGTTAAACAATGTCCTCAATGCGCTCCACTTCTTCCTTTAGGTCTGATGTCTACAGTCAATCCTGGTGGCCTACTGCCTAATATGATTTTCCAAAGTGATTTAACTCATATAACTGAGTTTGGAAAACTTATGTTCACTGTGAAGTAGTTACTTATACCTTGGCTTTAGGAAATCAGGCTTCCAGGCCCTAGGGTGAGATGAGCCTAAACCTTTTAAGTCCAGGCTGCAGGCTCTACTAAAGGGAGGGGTGCTGAAAACAGTAGCTCTGATAATCCCTGTCTTGCAGAACACTTCCAGACTGGCATGAGACTGCAGGCTCCCTGCTCTGTGGGAAAGCATCTTAGTCAACAATGCTAAGCTTATCTCTTTTTCCAGAACAAATAGCTCAGCTATCCTTAGCTAAGAGATTAGGGCAGGTCAAAGGCTTACTCTTGACCCAAAAACTAAAAGTTTACCATGCTTTTAACTCTAAGAAAGAAAATGTTGTGGCCAATAAATTGCAGGTTGGGCATTGATAATCTTGAGGAAAAGTTTTAGCATCCTTCTGGTAACAACTAACAGAACACATGTCCTGTTTCTTTGTACCCTAAATCTTTGTATGTGACTGCCATCTCCCACATGACTGCCAGTTCCTTGGGAGGTGTAAAAACCATCTGAACTTGGAAATAAACTGCTTGTTAAAAAGACACAAGTGCCAGGGTCCAAGAATCTGTTGCCAATCAAGTCTTTCTGTCCCCAATGCAGTAGGTCCCCTACTGAGCAAATCAAACCTGAGTCCCGACACTTGGCTTAAAATGCCATATCTCACACAGGAGATACAACAAAGGATGTAGTGAAGCCCCTTATATGAACATTTTAAATTTGGGGAACACTTCATCAAATAAAAACAGATCATGAGACTTCCTCTACTAGTAAAATTTTTCAACTATTTTGCCAAACTTGGGGTATTTCACATACCACTGGCATTCCGTACAACCCCACAGGACAAGCAATAATAGAGAGACAACACAAAAGTCTCAAATATCAAATAAATAAAATAAAAATGGGGAAATCACCTATACCAGGGATAACAGTACAGAATCCTCATTTCTTATTATACAGGTCTCTACTTTATTATGCTAAATGATCAAGGAATTTCTCCAAAGGCCAACCACTGGCAGGACTAAGTGTCCCACACCCCTTGCCACAGGTGCTTTGGGGGGGATCATGAATCAGTTCTCTGGAGTAAAACTCAAGATCCTTTACTAACAATGGAGCAAGGGTATGCTTGTAACTTTCAGGAAGATGAATCCTCCCCCTCCCCCAATGGGCCTGACTCAGATATATCAGAAAGCTCAACCGAGTCTCCCACAGCAAAGGGTGGCTGCAGTGATCCCCAGAAAGCAGAGAATGAGACCCCAGAACCAGAAGCCTCAACTTTCATGGACTTGGACACTGGAAATGAGGACTGAACTGACCAGCTCATCATCCTGTCCCCCCTTGCAATATGCTTAATTAATTGATGTCTCCAAAAATGTTTACAGAATCCCCTGACTGTGCAGCCTGTATGACTGCCCAAGCCACTACCTGAGAACAACTTGGATTATGTTCCTGCTCCATGCTAACTGAGAACTTCTTCTCAGTTAAAGGTTCCCAGAGACAAATGTCTCACTCCTGTGCCACTATTAATAGTTACCTCCACTATCACTTCACAGTCACATCTCCCAGGGCCAGACATTCTGTTTACAAATGGAACTAATGAAGAAAAAAAGCTACTACCTTACCACAGCTTCAAAGAAAGACATTCAAAATGCTTCTCATTCTTGGGAAAAGCCTGTTCCTGCTTCTGCCCAATATTTCGAAATTGATGCTGTTCTCTAGCGCTTCATACTCTTTCCTCAACCTTTATATATCTATAGAAATCCTGAATATGCCACCCAGACACTTTTAAAATTAGAAATAACGTTTTTACAACACAAACTCAGAGAACCTATTGGAATGTCATTCTTATCTCTAAAAACTAAAATTCACCAAAGAGAGCACCCATCTTTAGTGGCTCATATACACTCCCATATTAGACTACCTGGTCCATTAGCTTCCTTAAACCAACAAACAAATAACCTAACAAAACAAATAAACATTATGTCTCCCCTATGCAGGCATCAACTCCTTCATTAGCCAGTCAAAATGTTCAAAGCTTTATATCCTTGTCTTAATAAGAATCAAGCTAAATTTGTAGTTAAACAATGTCCTCAATGTGCTCCACTTCTTCTTTAGGTCTGATGTCTACAGTCATTTCTCATAGCCAACTGCCCAATATCATTTGCCAACTGATATAACTCATTTAACTGAGTTTGGAAATCTTAAGTATGTTCTCTGTACAGTAGATATTATTCCTTTGCTTAAGATGTCATGGCTCATACAGGAGAGACAACAAAGAATTTATTTAGATATCTTATTCAAACATTTCCAATCTTAGGAACACCTCATCAATTAAATACAGATAATGGGCATTCTATTGTTAGTAAAAAATTTTTTAACAATTTTGCCAAACGGTATTTCACATAACACTGGCATTCCTTACAACCCCACAGGACAAGAAGTAATAGAGAGTCGACACAAAAGTCTCAAAGATCAAATAAATAAAATAAAAATTGGGGAATCACCTATACCTGGGAGAAGAGTAGAGAATCCTCATTTCTTTTTTTTTCTTTTTCTTTTTTGAGACAAGGTCTCCTTGTAGCCATAGCTGTCCTAGAGCTCACTGTGTAGACCAGGCTGGCCTCAAACTCATAAAGATACACTTGCCTCTACCTCCCAAGTGCTGAGATTAAAGGCATGCGCCACCATGCCCAGCGAGAATCCTCATTTCTTATTACACAGCTCTTTACTAACATTTTTATGCTAAATGATTAAGGAATTTCCCCAAAGGCCAAGCACTGGAAGGGACTAACTGTCCCTAGCCCTTGCCACTACTGCTTTGGAGGGACCACGAACCAGATCTCTGGAGTAAAACTCAAGCTCCTTTACTAACAATGGGAAGATGGTATGCTTGTCTTTCCAGAAAATGAGTCCTCCCCTGCATGGGAACGACTCAATCCATCAGACAGCTCAACCAAGCAACCCACAGCTAGATGGCTGCACTGACCCTGGGGAAAGCAGAGAATGAGACCTCAGAACTCCATGGTCCTGGACACCTGAAATGAGGACTGAACTGAGCAGCTCATCTTCCCATCCCATCCTTCATCTATGTGTAATTAACTGTTGTCTCCAAAATGTTTACAGAATCCCCTGAGTGAGCAGCCTATATGACTGTGCAAGCCCCTGCCAGGGACCAATTTAGACTACATTCCTGCTCCATGCTACCCGAGAACTCCTTCTCAGTTAAAGTTTCCCAAAACAGCTTCTTTGTTCTACAACCCCAAGAGTGGGGACCAAAGACAGCCCTAGCCAGCTATCATAGCTCTGACTGGTCCCCCACCAAGTACCTGTGCCACCTTTGCTGATCTAATCCTCTGAACGGTCTTCGCTGTAACCGCTGATTAATACCAGGCTTGGTAACTGGAATGCAAAAGGAGATATCTAAACTTGCATGAATAACTAGTAAAACAGCAAATATAAATGCAAAAATACTAGGGGAAATTAATCAGGTAATGAGAGAACTCCTCTGTTACAAAATAGAGCTACTATTGATTATTTACTGTTAAAAAATCACAGGGGATGTGAACAATTTCCAGGAATGTGTTGTTTTAACTTACCTCATTTTTCACATACTATACACGAACAGATGAATGATTTACAAAAGGAAATCAATAAGATGTCTGAATTATCTATACCTTGGACAGTGTAGCTCCAATGGTGAAGTCGATTCTATGGCCCAATATTGATTGGCATACTTGTTGTAGAAGCACAAATAGTGATGCTCTATATTATAGTTTCAATCAGCAATACTGTGCATCTATGACCACTTCCTTCTTATTTTTTTTAAAAAAGGGAGGAGATGTAGGAAACCAGGATTGCATGCCCTAGAGTAGGATGAGCCTAAAATTTTGTAAGTCCAGGCTATGTTCCCTGATAAAGAGAGAGTCGCTCAAAACAGCAGCTCTGATATCCCTGTCTTGTAGAACACTGCAGGGCTTGCAAGAGAAAAGTTTAGGGTCTTTGCTCTGTGGAAAATCATCTTGGTCAACACCCCTTAGCTCATCTCCCTGTCCTGAACAAATAAGTCAGCTATCATTAGCTAAGAGATTGGGCAAGGTTAAAGGTTTACTACAGAGTTAAATATAAAAGTATGCTAGGTTTTTGCCCTAAGGAAAAGTCTTTGCTTTGTGGAAAAGCATCTTGGTCAACACCCCTTAGCTCATCTCCCTGTCCTGAACGAATAACTCAGCTATCATTAGCTAAGAGATTGGGCAAGGTTAAAGGTTTACTACAGAGTTAAATATAAAAGTATGCTAGGTTTTTGCCCTAAGGAAAAAACACTCTGGCCAATAAATTACCAAAGAGAAATTTGTAAACCTGAGTAAAATACAAGTATCCTGCTGATGCCAACGTAAAGGCTGTATGTCCTGTTTCTTTGTTCCCTAAATCTTTCTATGTGACTAACAAACCCCACATGATTGCTAATTATTTATAATGTATAAAAACCCTCAGAATTTAAAAATAAATCATTTGTTGTGAAAGGCACAACTCCCAGTGTCATTACTCTGTTGCTGATATAATCTCTCTGCCCCAGAAGCAAGGTTCATGCTGAGCAAAGCAAACCCTAGTACGATAGGTAAATAAAGCGTATTTATAGCTGTGCAACTTGATGAATCTCATACACATCTACATTCTAAAACTAGTATCAAAATCTATGCAATTGACACCTCCATCATTTACACAGATAAAATGATTTGTGTTCACTTTGTTTCCTATACTGAGAACAATTAGGACACATCCTAATGGCAGGTTTTCAGTGTGTGGTGTAGTGATGTTGTTTTCACACTGGGGCACAGTGGGAGTAAAGAAATGAGAACCACAGGAGAAACACAATGCATGTGTGCCATATGATGGACTTCCAGAGATTTGTGCACACCACCATGCCTATAACTCACAGAACATCTACTGGACATGCTGTTGAGTGATAAGGTTCATTTGGGATGTGCTGAAGGAAGTATTGAACACAAACTTTCCATGACTCTGATAGCATTCAATTTATGGTGAGAGAGGCAGTGTTGTGAGCAAGCAGAGGCCTTCACAGAGTGTGAACTGAACCCATGGTGACTACATACTGATCATGTGCCAACACTGGTCTGCTCCTACCTGCTGTACTGCAGAAAGAATGTGCATTTCATCTCATGTCCACAACACAAAAACACCTCTCAAAATAACTCAAGGTGTTTCTAAACGCTAGTAAACAGGAAGTTATGACTGGGGGAGGGGATTTATACCCTATGTTTATGAGAGAGCTCATACATTGGTCTCCACAATGTGACTGCTGTTCACTTCATGAGGTACAAATGTGTCAGTCAATTTTCCAATAATAAGACATATCATCTCATTCTGTCCTTCTTGTAAGTAATGACTGCATGAGCCAAGAATTCACCTTCACATTTACATGGGTTGGGATTGTCTGTGTGTTCTGTTCAGTTTCCACACTGGCCCATATTCCCATGCCCTTTATAATTAATTTTTATCACATTTGCAATTTGCTTAGCATTTGGCATATTTTCATATCTCAGGACATGAAGGAATTATATTTCAAGGAAGCAAAAAAAAGTTCATGAGCTAGAGACGTAGCTTTCTTGGTAGCAGAATTGTCTACTATGCAAATCACCGTGGGCTCCATCCTATGATGAGCATGAATGGTGTATGATGGTGCAGGCCAGTCACCATAAGACTTAAGTGGTAACTGCAGAAGGCTTAGAACTTCAAGGTCGTCCTCAGTTACACAGCCAGTTGGACACAATGCGTAACAGAAAACAGATCACCAGTCCCCTACACATGGTATGAAGAGTTGGCCATTAAAAGGCTTCCTGAGTGGGTCTCTACTTTTACCTAAAACCTAGTGAGCATAATTTTCACTGACTGCACATGGGCTGAATTCTAGTCTGATGATCCCTCACAAAAACTGTGCGTTAAGTTCTCCTTCTGGTATTCCAGGCTTTCTCTATCCCAATTTGGTTGTTCATAATTCCACCAGAAGCCAATTAAGTCTGATCCACTTTATCTCAGGAGTAGTAACAGAAGAAAACACAACTGTTCCATCATCCAAACAAACAAAAATACAAATACTGAAAGAGAACTTTTTATGAGGTTGTGATTTAAACTTAAAATAATGGAAAAACTTTTGGCTCACAGATTAAAAGCATCATCTCTTCAAGAGTTTTGCCAACTTCCAATAAATTCACACTGAGAAGCAAGCTTCTGACCTGTGGCCTCAGGGACAGTGCAGAGTCATTCTGGATCCAACCTGATTGGTCATGATGAATCTTCCACTTCAGTGTACCTCCTCTTTCACACATGGCTCTGGACCTGCTTCTCTGTGATCCAGGGACATCTCTGCTAGATGCACTGTGAGCACTGTGTAAACTCACACTATGACAGAGGGCCATGGGCATGGTGCATCCAAACACTTCCTGCTGGGAGACACAAAGCACATATTCTACCCAGAGCAACATCACTACCACCAAGACTGTATTGGCTATAAGCTAAAATGATGGCCCATCAGCTATAGGCTGCCTTTGCATTCTCTTCTGCCTTGAGAAGATAAGGAAATCTTGAAGAAGGGGGGAGAGATTGAAGTCAGCTAAGTCATGGGGGTGAGCCATTGAGGGGGGCATTTGTCCTGAAGCCCTCCTCTTCACTCTGCTTCCCCTCTTACCTAAGTACTTTCCTCCCCTCACCCATAACTCATACTGACCTGTTGCACTTCCAACCAGGACCAATGTGCCCAGTTCATGTGACCTGAGTTCTCTGAATCACAAGCCTAAATCAACCTGCCTTCACTTTCATTTTATCTGGGGTAATTTTCACAGTAATGGAAAGTTCATGAACACACCCTCAGGTCTACTGTGAAATCATCAAATCTCCAGGCTCTGTCATGTCCAAAGCTGCATCACAAAGTACATATTCTTCACACAGTAGGATAGGGGCTTTCTCAAGGGTGACCACAGCCTGATCTCTTAGCTCTGGGTTCTCTTGGCACTGCCTGGAGCCTTTGATGATGCAGGACCCTCATGCAGGGCCCAGGATAAGTTCACTGGTCCCTAGACTCTCTGTCCAGGGAAACTGCTGTGTTACCAGCCCTACAGCTCTTCTCCTCATCTTCACCATTACTACATGAACAGACAGGAAACACCATGACCTGTCAAGGATCTAAACACTCGAGATGCAGCATTTGTGAACCATGGGATGTAGCTGTCCTACGGAATACACAGTGGACCTCATAATCAACTTTGCTAAACAAAATGCTACTTCCTGACTGAAGGCAGGACAAGAGCAAGACCCCAATGTGAAGCCCAGGCTGGAGCATCTTATTCAACAGAACAACATTTTCCACAATGACCGCTGGATTCCAGGACACAGCGAAGCACAGTCTGAGACTCAGCCAATAGGCCTTGGTCATGGGAAACAGGCTGGAAATGTCACTGAGGGGTACTTACTGGGACTGTCCCTCATGTCTCTGGGACAAATCGCCAACATTCGAAAGGGAATCTGATCTCATGGGGAAGAGCAGCTTTATCTGAGACCCCATGTAGTCATTCATCTACAATATGAAAGAACTTGAGCTCAGGGTAGAGAGAGAAACAGCTTATGATGGGTTGTAATTCTGCAGTCCCTGGCCATGATGGACTTTCCTAACAAATCGGTAAGAGAGTTTGCACCTGCCGATTCCCATAATGCTGGGAATTAAGGAAGTGGGACTCTGGACTATGGTGCATTGCTAAACTTATCATGATGAAACCAAAAAATCATCTGACTCTACAGTCCTCAGGAGAGGGACAGGAAATCACTCAGGGCCCAAACCAACCAAACACTTAAGGTGCCCTGTGCCTGCCAGGGTATCAATCACACAAAAACCCAGAGAGCCCCACCCTCAAGACACAGACACATAGAATCTGCTCAACAGTGAGGCTGGATGACATCAGAGAAAACTGTTTACCACCATGAGCCTGTCCCTGAGCAGCAAAAGGACCAATCTTTATGTGGACGAGCACTGATGGACATGTAGGAAGACAGGATTATCCCACCAGTGTTGTGTGTTCAGTGACTGTGATACATGAACAGTGATCCATAAATGAGGTGATGACAAGACAAGGATGGAAGACAGGTGTGGTCACGCTTCTGCTGAGGGGCTTTCCAACACAGAGAAGTCGTACTGCTGTGGTGAAGATGTGAGGCAGGGACATCAGAGAGGGCTGATGTGAAACCGTCTATTGATGACTCCATCCTCTAAGGCTAGTCTGTCACAAGGAGCTCATTCCACCAGCAGGTGGCAGGGCCTCTTCCTCCTGGGACTGATGCCTGTGTGGAGCATGAATATGACTGACCTCACAACCCGAGTGCAGATCAGAATGATTTCCAAGGAGTATTTCACCATGTGATCGTATCAGAGACAAGTATGAATGAAGTTAATTGGGAAGAAATACGATGGTCATGTGACATACCGAGCACACAAGTCACAGAAAGGCATCAGACACTGGGGCTGGGGTGCTGTTGCCCTGACAGAGAGTGGGCATGCCACCTTAAACGTGCTTGTAATGAAAAGCCTGAATAAACTGCTGTCAGAACTTGTTTGCTTTTTCTGTTTGAGTGCTTGGTTGTTTGCTGGTTTTTGTTCAGGGGCCAATACAACCCAGGGTGACCTCAAATTCGCTGTGAAACAAGAATGATTTTGTAAGCTGGACATGGTGACACACAACTTTACTTCCAACACTTGGGAGGCAGAGGCAGGCAGATTTTGGGTCTCTGTATGTTCTAGGTCAGCCTGGTCTACACAGTGAGTTCCAGGATAGCTGGGGCTATAGAGAGTCCCTTTCACAAAAAGACCAAAAAAAGAAGGAACGACCTTGAATTCTGATTCTCCACAGGCTATAGAGAGTCCCTGTCACAAAAAGACCAAAAAAAGAAGGAATGACCTTGAATTCTGATTCTCCACATCATGAGGGTGAGGATCACAGGCATGAACCAAGTCACCAGATTGATACAGTGATGGGATCAAACCAAGGATTCCATGGATGCCAGACAAATGCTCTCCATGCAAGTTATCTCTCAGGACCCAGGGCCTTTTATCTGATATAATAAATGCACATAGAAATGAAATAGGGTTACAAAATATAGATTGAAAAGAAGAAAAATATTAATACTGATAGTCATTGATGTTCTTTTGGTTGGTAGAATTCATGTCTCAGAAGCAAGAGGGGAGAATACTAAGTACCTCCATCACTTTCTCCATAGTACACACAGGCAGTGTGAGTGTCCTGTGCCTGCCCTTCTAGGAGATGTTGGATCAGTAAATTGTCCTAGAGTGGAGACTCATGCCAGTGAACATGATAAGGAAATACCCTAGAGGAAATCCATGACACCCACTTTTTCACATGGATGCTTCACATATTACATTCTTCTGTTATGCACAGTTTTCATTGACGATCATGAGGCTCAGGGGCAGGTGAGCAGGCAGCTTAGATAACTTCCCGGAATTCTGATGGAGGTTCACTGGGGACAACAGTGAATGGGTGCATGAGCTGAGCTCTTCACCAAGAATCCAAATTTGTTCAAGTTATAACCCCTGGTCCCTGTGACTGTGAACTCACATCACATACAAACGAAAAAAGACAGGAACGATTTTGTTTTTTAACATATTGAAAACAACACATTGAATCTTATGGGATGAAGCTGGTGATGTGTTCCAGTGGTAAATTTTTGGTTATTGCTAGAAGCCCCATGCTCAATCTCCAGTGCCAAACATACTGTCATGTCTTTGAGTAAACAAAGGAAACACTGAAGAAAGTCTGTAGTGATGAGTGAGCACATTTAACAAAGGAACAAATAGCTGAGCACTGTGTGTGCATCTGCATTCCAGACTTGGAAGTCTGAGGCAAGAGGGTTATGAGTTTGCGAGCAGAGTGGTGGGCTACAGGTTACAACCAGTTCTCAAAAACAGAAAAAGTCAAAGGTTGTTAAATATCACACAACATTATTGCAAATGCTAAAGTTTAGAAAAAGAACAAAGGAAATATCCACTAAAATTATTAATTAATTATTATGTCCCCTCTACTGCCTTTTCTCTAAATTGACACAAGTGATATATTAGTCAGGGCTCACCTGCCTAATTCATTTCTGGGTCTA
>NW_008342559.1:16082-35222 GCF_000622305.1 Nannospalax galili
CATCTCCAGGGCATAATGGAGGGGAAATATATATGGTAGGAACGAGATCCCAACCACCGTTCCATCTGGCCTCCAGGGTTGTCCTAGCAGCCCTTCCTGATAATACAACCAGAACCTACTCTGACACCCCAGAGAGATCCTGACCCTGCAGTAAAGCTCTGACATCAAGTAGAACAGATTTTCTTTGTTCAAAGAGAAGGAAACTTGCCTCCTCCAAAGTCCAGGCTGAGAGCCCCAGGATCATCTTTCTGAAGGCAGCTTCCAAATTAGCCCTCTGAGGGCTTCCACTGGAGGCTGGCACAGGTGCTATGGTGCACAGAGACTCTCCTCCCAGTGGGCAGTCCCCAGTGATGTCCTGGACATACTGATCACAGGTGAAGGGCCAAGTGAGTCCAGTAAGGACCCAGGATCTTCACAGACCCTACTAGGGGAGCCCATGGATAGAGACTAGAGTGAAGGTTCAGAGTATAAGGGAAGAACAGAAAAAAGGCAGGGGCAAAGGACGGCTCAGAATCTGAGAAGCCACACACAGAGTACCATATCCTCAGATTCAGGCTGTAGTGATGTCTCACCACAGAAGGAAAAACTCAGCCCCTCACTCATCCTTCTCTCTAGAAAGTCTCAGTGTCATACCTTCCCTCTCAAAATAGCCAGATCCCACCATGTCTTCAGGAGAAAACATCACCCTACTATGTCAGTCATGAAGTCGGGTGGACACTGTCCTTCTGACCCAGGAAGGGGTAGTCAATTCTCCAGTCTGTCTAAGCTTGAGATCTCACACTTGGGAATGCTGGACAGATTTATCCATGAGTACTGTGACCTCATCTGTTTGTGGGAATTAGAGGTGTTATGGTTTTTAACATTCACCCCTACCTGTTGTCATGGATCATTGCCCCTATGGAGCTGGTAGCTTCAGGTATGAGGACACTGAGCTCAAATGGTAACTCAGCATCCTTCCTCCAGGACAGCCCTTGGTTAGGATTGGATTAGAGGTCATAGGAACTCTCAGACAGGAGATTGACCCCTAGGAAAGCTGGAGACCACAGAAGGCCTTCCTGGAATGCCCACCCCACCTCCTTCATGAAAATCTAGGTTCCAGCTGGGCAGCAGGATGTTCCTGGGGAGGCCACAGGGCAGATGTAAGAGAGTGAACAGCAGCTGTGTGTCCATGTCAGATTCTGACTCTTCCCTTTCTCTTCTCCTCTTTCCCAGGTTCCTCTGTAGACAACAGCACCCCACCCACAGAGCACAACGCAGGAGCTGGTGTCAGGGGCTTCTATCCAGGGTCTTTGCTCCATCTCTGAGCTGCCTGAAGACTCTGAGCCCATGAAAGTCCTGGTTCTTGTATCTGCTAAGCTTGTGTCCAGAGGCCCAGAGATCAGACAGAGATGCCAACACAGACCCCAGAATTTCAGTCTTTGAGGTTGGGCTGAAGGAGGGCTCGTACAAGCAAAGATATTTAGTCCCAAGCTGAGAGAGGATCAGCTGGGCTTGGGGGAGACTGGGGACCCCAGACCCTCACATTACCATCTCACCATGTCAGCTGACTTTGGCAGTGACTTCTCCTGGCAGAGGAGGCCTCCACTGATTCTGCAGTGGGCGTCTAACCATTGTCACAGAGATACTACAATTGTGAGAGGGCTGTTCACATGGGCCACAGCAGAATATTCAGGCTCCTTCCCTCCTTGGGGTTCAGCTGGTACAGAGAACAAATCTGGATGTCAGTTTCCCTGGATTCATCCCAACTCTGCCTCTTGCAACTGGGTGACTTGGGGAAGGTAAAATGGATGGGGGCAGAGCTGACCATTGCTGCATGATCTTGAGGACAGGAGGTGCTGAATGTAAAGACCCAGCATGGGCCTGGCACACATTAGGTGCCTAAGTCACATAACACTGCTCCTGACACATGAAGTCATTTGTGCCACAGGACTGAGAAGTTACCAGATGGTTTTGAGAGGGGTCTCAAATTATGGGGCTGGACAAGGAGGGCTGAGTCCTGTGTGAGGGTGGCAGGTACCCTCGGTGAATATGCAGTCATCTCTGCTGATTTTGGTCTTGTCTGACCTCTGGGACCTCTTTGTCCATAACCGCAGCCTTACAGTCCCAGGATCACACAGTGGAGAATCTCATCAGGATGAGTGTGGCTGGGTTGGTCCTTGTCGTCCTTGGGATTCTGCTGTTTGAATCTCAGCACAGCCAGAGAAGGATCCAAGAGGCTTCTGGGAGTGAACAGAAGAGGCAGCAGTGCACCCTTCATCCTGGTTGATCCTGATTTTCTTTAAATAAAAGAGCTTATGTTGGCAACTGCTGTCAGAGAATGTCAAGTGAATAAGTGTGTTCAGGATGTTGAGGTGAGAGCTCCTCCTTCTGAAAGTAAAGTTTCTTTTTTCAGCTTTGCTTGTGGATATTTGCTGACTGAATTCCTCTCTTCCTGGTCCATGATGACAGTGAATATCCTGTCCCATCAGCCAGGATTTCATACTCACCTCTGTGATCTTCAGTTTTCTGTCATTTTGTATAAATATTTCCATTATTTAAAATAACCACATTCTCCATTTACACTATGAACCTCCAGAATTTCCTTACTATGAACAATGAATTTGGCTAAATAACAAAATAATAATATGATAAACAGAAAGTCAGACTCCAGACTAAAAAATTACTTAATGAAAATGGAAACCCCAAGCTCTCTGGGTTCCTAAGACATTTCAGCCTTCAAAGCACAGTTCTTTCATGATTTCTCCTGAAATGTAAAGATGACATCAATACACTGGTGTTTGATGAACTCTACTAGTACATTGTGGGAATGACTTTGAAAAGGTAATTTTCTTCAAACAAGGTGTTGATTTGTGACATTTGTTGATTAGTCCATAAAATTCCTACATAGAAACCCCTACATAACATCCATGTAACTCTGTTCATGAAGTCAGGAGATGCTCTATAACACAGATTTATTGTTTCTTTCAGTTTACACTGTTTGTTGATGGTACATGCAAAATCAGTAAGCATGTAGACTAATCATAGCTTGAGATCACACTTGGGAATGCTGGACAGATTTATCCATGAGTACTGTGACCTCATCTGTTTGTGGGAATTATAGGTGTTATGGTTTTTAACACTCACCCCTACCTGTTGTCATGGATCATTGCCCCTATGGAGCTGGTAGCTTCAGGTATGAGGACACTGAGCTCAAATGGTAACTCAGCATCCTTCCTCCAGGACAGCCCTTGGTTAGGATTGGATTAGAGGTCATAGGAACTCTCAGACAGGAGATTGACCCCTAGGAAAGCTGGAGACCACAGAAGGCCTTCCTGGAATGCCCACCCCACCTCCTTCATGAAAATCTAGGTTCCAGCTGGGCAGCAGGATGTTCCTGGGGAGGCCACAGGGCAGATGTAAGAGAGTGAACAGCAGCTGTGTGTCCATGTCAGATTCTGACTCTTCCCTTTCTCTTCTCCTCTTTCCCAGGTTCCTCTGTAGACAACAGCACCCCACCCACAGAGCACAACGCAGGAGCTGGTGTCAGGGGCTTCTATCCAGGGTCTTTGCTCCATCTCTGAGCTGCCTGAAGACTCTGAGCCCATGAAAGTCCTGGTTCTTGTATCTGCTAAGCTTGTGTCCAGAGGCCCAGAGATCAGACAGAGATGCCAACACAGACCCCAGAATTTCAGTCTTTGAGGTTGGGCTGAAGGAGGGCTCGTACAAGCAAAGATATTTAGTCCCAAGCTGAGAGAGGATCAGCTGGGCTTGGGGGAGACTGGGGACCCCAGACCCTCACATTACCATCTCACCATGTCAGCTGACTTTGGCAGTGACTTCTCCTGGCAGAGGAGGCCTCCACTGATTCTGCAGTGGGCGTCTAACCATTGTCACAGAGATACTACAATTGTGAGAGGGCTGTTCACATGGGCCACAGCAGAATATTCAGGCTCCTTCCCTCCTTGGGGTTCAGCTGGTACAGAGAACAAATCTGGATGTCAGTTTCCCTGGATTCATCCCAACTCTGCCTCTTGCAACTGGGTGACTTGGGGAAGGTAAAATGGATGGGGGCAGAGCTGACCATTGCTGCATGATCTTGAGGACAGGAGGTGCTGAATGTAAAGACCCAGCATGGGCCTGGCACACATTAGGTGCCTAAGTCACATAACACTGCTCCTGACACATGAAGTCATTTGTGCCACAGGACTGAGAAGTTACCAGATGGTTTTGAGAGGGGTCTCAAATTATGGGGCTGGACAAGGAGGGCTGAGTCCTGTGTGAGGGTGGCAGGTACCCTCGGTGAATATGCAGTCATCTCTGCTGATTTTGGTCTTGTCTGACCTCTGGGACCTCTTTGTCCATAACCGCAGCCTTACAGTCCCAGGATCACACAGTGGAGAATCTCATCAGGATGAGTGTGGCTGGGTTGGTCCTTGTCGTCCTTGGGATTCTGCTGTTTGAATCTCAGCACAGCCAGAGAAGGATCCAAGAGGCTTCTGGGAGTGAACAGAAGAGGCAGCAGTGCACCCTTCATCCTGGTTGATCCTGATTTTCTTTAAATAAAAGAGCTTATGTTGGCAACTGCTGTCAGAGAATGTCAAGTGAATAAGTGTGTTCAGGATGTTGAGGTGAGAGCTCCTCCTTCTGAAAGTAAAGTTTCTTTTTTCAGCTTTGCTTGTGGATATTTGCTGACTGAATTCCTCTCTTCCTGGTCCATGATGACAGTGAATATCCTGTCCCATCAGCCAGGATTTCATACTCACCTCTGTGATCTTCAGTTTTCTGTCATTTTGTATAAATATTTCCATTATTTAAAATAACCACATTCTCCATTTACACTATGAACCTCCAGAATTTCCTTACTATGAACAATGAATTTGGCTAAATAACAAAATAATAATATGATAAACAGAAAGTCAGACTCCAGACTAAAAAATTACTTAATGAAAATGGAAACCCCAAGCTCTCTGGGTTCGGAGTGGAAGAGATGTACTCTTGCTCTGGAGTGTGTTACTGAATATGTTAAAACTGTAATGAAGTGCTTCTTCTAATCGTGTAGTGTGGGAAACCAGAATGCCAGGCCCTAGGGTGAGGTGAGCCTAAAACTTATAGGTCCAGGCTGCATTCTCTGCTAAAGAGAGGGGTGCTGAAAACAGTAGTTCTGACAATTCCTGTCTTGCAGAACACTGTGAGACTGGCAAGAGACAGTGACCTGGTCATAAGTGCAGGCTCCTTGTTCTGTGGGAAAGGGTCTTGATCAACAACCTTTAGCTCATCTCCTTGTCCTGAACAAATAACTCAGCTATCCCTGGCTAAGAGATTAGGCCATGTTAAAAGTTTACTCCTGAGCTAAAAGCTAAAAGTTCACCATGCTTTTAGCTCTAAGAAAGAAAATACTGTGGCCAATAAATTACTGGATGGGCATTGACAACCTTAGTAAAAGTTTAAGAATCCTTCTGTCACCAACTAAGAGACTAAATGTCCTATATCTTTGTACCCTAATCCTTGTATGTACTGTCATATCCTAGATCCTTGGGATGTATAAAAACCATCTGAATTTTAAAATAAATTGGCCTGTTGGGAAGACACAGGTCCCAGAGTTTATGACTCTGTCGCCAATCAGACCCTCTGCCCCAAAGCCAGTAGGTCCCCTGCTAAGCAAAGCAAACCTCAGTCCCGACATATAAGAAAATAGATCATGGCCTCCTAATCATATTGCCAGTTCAGAAAGAAAGAAAAGCAACCTGTTCTAAATGAAGGAATGGAAAAAGAAATAGAATATAAATAGACACTATGAGCTACAGTCATGATATTGCAGGACAGTAATCACAACTAATCAGGTGGCTGAGGCAGGGGGATCAGAAGTTCTAGGCCAACCTGAGATACACAGAGAGTACAAGGGCAGCCTGTGGAACTATGAATACCATATCAAAATACAAATCAAAAGGCACCTGCAGATATAGCGCAGTGGTTGAGCACTTGCCTGGCACATGAGTAACTGACCTGTAAGGAGAGAAATGAGTGAGTGAGAGAGAGAGAGAGAGAGAGAGAGAGAGAGAGAGAGAGAAGCTCTATTAAATATAAGCAATAATGGTTTATGTGGACACATCCAGAAATGTTGTCACTGGATCATATACCAGCTCTGATGTGTAATTTTTCAGGAACAGCTACACAGACTTCTATACTGGCTGGGGATATTTTAATTTATTACAGAAAAAATAGCACACGAGTCATGTTTTCCCCAACATTCTTAACAGCGTTTTTCTTTATTGTGTTTCATAGTTTAAAAAAGGGGGTTTACTGTGATATTTTCGTGCATGATGTCATTGAACGTGGTTCATATTTGACAACTTCCTGCTGTCCTCTCTGTCCCTATTTGTTCTGAATGCTGGGCCCCTCCCTCCACACTAATAATCCCCTCTCATCTAATACCATGTACATGTGCATTTCATTCTAGATCGCACATAGGAGAAACATGGAACTTTTGCCTTTATTATCTGTTGCCCTGTCTAGTCTCTCCCCCTATCAGCACGCTTCCTCATCACACGTAGTTCTCCTTGGACTTTCATATCATATATATGTATTGTTTTAATCTTTTTATTTCTATGAGAAAATGTGCATCAGTTTTCATTTCCCTGATGAATACAATTACTTTGATCATAGTCCAACTTCACCCTCACTGGTCACCTTCCTCCTTCCTGCCTCTCTGCTTTCATTGAAAACAGCCCCATTTTGAATACCATGTGTTATTTAATCACGATTCCATATGTGCACAATGCTATTTGTCATTCTAAGTCTATTTTATTTTCATTAACATGAGGACCTCCAGTTCATTTTTCCAAATGAAGTCACTTCATTCTTCTTATAGCTGGATAAAACCCATATGACCAAATTTCCTCATCACTCATCGGCTGATGGATACTGAGGCTATTCCATATATTCACCACTGGGAATAGTGCAGCAGTAAACGTGATCTGAGAGTAACTCCATGGACTGCCCCTTAGAATGGGAAAGCTGCATCACATGGGAGCTCATTGTGGTTTTCTGAGGAATGTCCACATCGATTTCCCTAGTGGCTGCAGAGTTTCCATTGCAATTAGCAATAAATACACAAGGGTTCCTGCTCCCCACATCCCACCGTGTTGACTGTTGTTTGTTATCTCTGTGTCACCCATGATACCATGATACTGGGGACACGATGACCCTTTGCCTCCATCCCCCACATAGGAGTGCTGCTCTTCTCACAGCAGCAACACCACATTGCTTCTTACAGATTGCCACCCACATAAAAAGATAACTCAGAATACATTCATTGTGCAGAAGACCTCAGACATGGGAACCAAGTACCCTGGTTGGGTTTCATTTCTCAAAACACCTGAGAAATCACTCCCCAACCCCTTGAAGAAGCCCCCTGCAAACTTAATCAGACAAAAACTCAGCATAGTATTGAGGAAATGGACAGGACGCCCCAACCTCAGCCGAAGAACTATTGGCAGATGATCTATGCTGGGTGAGGAAGAGTATGTCTTCTTTAGGGGTGTGATGCCAGACAGGATGACCAGGCTCCAGTGACTGAACTCACACCAAGAACAGCTTGGGATAAAAACTTGACTGGATAGGCCTTTAAAAATATGGCAGAACACATTATCAGTGCGAGGGGGAGGTAATATGGGGTGCAGATAGTGGAGGGTCTAAATGCTAAGATGCAGATGCATTTTATGAAATGCACAAAAAATACATAAAAATACATATTGACAAAGAAAGAAATTGTTAGAAAGAATCTCACCAAATCATGGCTAGGCCTGGATCAAAGAACACCAAACTTTTGGGATCTCTGCATCTTTTTTGTTCTTTGGTCAATGGTGCCTTACAAGTCACAATACCGTTTCTAGGTATACTCTCATTTCAACCCTTCAATCCTTTATTGTATGGGTTCCCCTGGGAAAATTCAAAAACTATGCTTCAATCGCTTGACTGCCTGACATTTGTTTCCAAAATTGAATGCAGCTGCTGTAAACATCCTTGGACATTGTGAGGGGATATATAAACTTCTTCTCCAGAACATACAATGAAAGTTTACCTTCTGGGTCCAAAGAGATGTAGTTTATTAGAATTAGAATGCTGATATGACTGCATTCGCTGTGTGGGCCAGTTCTGTCTGCTAATACAGTGTATGAGATTGTGACTATTCTAAGTATATGTTGGAATTTATTGCATTTTTTTCATTTCCCTAATGAATAATACACTTCTGAACTGGATATTCACCTACATCCCTTTGTGAAATGCCTGTTAAACCAAGTTGATTATGTATTTAATTAACTGTTTTCTTTTCCATGAGTGGAACATGATGTTTTCTCTGTCAAATGTTAGCATTGTGAATGATCCCTCTGTATTTTGCATTTTCATCTTCATAATAGTTGTTTTCATATTTATAACAGAACCTTTTGAAAAAGAAATGAGACTAAATAAAATATTAGAACCTCAGGCATGTTAGGCAAGCATTATACAACTCACCACCCTTCGTGAGTCACTCAAAAATATAAATGTTCAAAGAGAAAATTTGAATGCAAAGCAGTGTATTAGACATCTTGATGAGTAACAGCATTTTTAGAGTTATGCAATTTAATAAAACAAGAGTTAAAATCTACAGAATTAACACAGCCATCACAAATAGAGTTGCCTGTTCCCTGTTCATTTTTTGTCATAGAAAGAACACCTCACATACACCCCCAGGCAGATTTCAACTGTGTGATGCACTTTTGCTATCTGAAGGGCAGGTTTTGACATGGAGAGGTCCTAGTCACAGGGGACACACAGCAGATGCATCAGATGACTGTGTTCCAGAGACCTGTGCACACCAGGGTGGCTGTAGCTTCAAAGAACTTTTGATGAAGATGTTAGTGCATATTGGGATTCATTGGACCTTTGTCAGAGCTGTGTTATACCTGGAAACACATCTGAAATTTTCCATTATTCTCACCCCAGTCTTGTTAGGGTGAGGAAAGGCTGTGTAGTCAGCAAACAGAAACACTTGCTCGGTGTGAACTGGGGCTGTGCTGACGACATCTTACTCATGTACCATTTTTGGTCATTGTCGGCCTGCTGTGCTGCAAGAAAATGTGCTCCTCTCAAGTGGACATGGAGCGCTGCCCCTGTCAGGCCTGGCTGGATAGAGAACAAACCCCACTCACCAGGGACCCCAACCACCAGGGACCCTTGCTACGGGACTACAGGAAGAATCCTGTAAGGAGAGCTGAAATGGAATATCCACAGCCCTTCTCGCTGGACCGCTGCATGAATGTGGTTCCTGTGCAGATCAACAGATGCTAACAGGAAACTACACGAGTCAAAGAACAGATTTTATTTGCCTTCCACAACACAAACTCTTCTCTCAATACAGGGTGATTTTAAAGATTGGTAAATAGAAAATTATTACTAGTGGGCAGGGGATTTCAAGATGGTGCCTGATGATACAATTCACAAACTGGACCCCACAATTTACATGACTACACTTTGTGGTGGACAAATTCAAGAGGAAGGAAACATACCAAACCATTCTCCACTGCTAACTTATTTCACTACCTTGTTCATTCCAATAAGCAATGACTGCATGACCCAAGAAATTAGGCCTTCAAAGTTACTGGGAAGGATTTATAAATATTTTTCACTCTTCCAAACTGACCCACTCTCCCCCTTCCCACTGCTTAATAATTCATTCTAATTGCAGTTGGAATTTACATAGTATTTTTCATACTTTCATATGTTAGGAGACAGATGAAGAATTACATTTCAAGCAAACAAAAGAACTCAAGAGAAAAGTGAGGATGCCGTTCTCCTGACATAAGGATGTCAAGCAGCACAAAGCTTTGGGTTCAGTCCTCAGTAGTGCAATAATTGTGTGTGGTGGTGCACACCAGTGGTCCCAGCAGAGAGGAGCTGGAGAGGAGTTACAAGTTCAATGTCATCTGAAGTTTCATAGGGAGCTGGCAACCCCGACTATAACTAGAAAGAACAGGAGTCTGCAGAGATGGCTCAGTGGAAATGAGCACAGGCTGCTCTTCCAGGGGATCTGGGTTTGGTACACAGCACCCAGGTGGTGTATAACTTCTATCTGTAAATCCAGTTGCAAGGGACCTGATACCTTCAGCGGACCATTCGGTGGGCACAGTACACACGTGGTACACTTGCATGTATGCAGGCAAAACACACATTCATATAAATATAGATAAATAAATAAGTCAAAAAAATTACATCACTATATTTTACTCCCCCTCCTGGGAAGCTGCCCCACCCGGTAATGGCCGTTTATAGTTTTCTGGCGTCTCTGGAGTTTCACATCTAAGCTTGTATATCTAGGATTTTAAAGCTAGCATCCAGCAAACATGCAAAGTTATCTTTCTGGTTGTGTGTTCCCTCACTCAGGATGGTTGTTTCCAGTTCCATCCATTTGCATGAACATTTCCTAATTTTGGTTTTTCAGAGCTTAATAATTTCTCACTGTGTATATGCAACTCATCTTCTTTATCCACTCATCACTTGACAGATACCTAGGCTATTTCCAACTTCTGGCTATTTTTAAAAGGGCAACAATGAACTTGGATGTACAGGTATGTCTGTATTAAGGAACAGAGTCTTGGGAATATGCCTAAGAGTGGCATGGCTTATCAACTGGGAGGACATTCTGGAATGTAAAGAAATGTATTTGTAAAAGAGATTAAGAAGTATTATCTTAATTCAAGGCTACTTTGCCTCTACTAGACACCGTAGGCTGACAAAATGAAACCTCAGTGCCAAGACTGGACCTCCTTTCTTGAATCTGGTGACCAGGAGTCACATAGATCGTGAAACACCATTGGCCATTGATCCTGCTGTTCATTAGTCACCAGAATTCCTCTACAGTAAAACCCCTTTCCTGAACACATTACATACAGGAGTTGTAGAACAAACTAGGGGAAATCAAGCTGATGCTGACTTCAAAGTCTCATCTCCACTTCCTGGAATTCATAGTGCTGGAAGGTATTGTAAACCACCAAAGAGAAGAGTAATTGTCAGTTTTACC
This sequence comes from Nannospalax galili, assembly GCF_000622305.1. Lineage (NCBI taxonomy): Eukaryota > Metazoa > Chordata > Mammalia > Rodentia > Spalacidae > Nannospalax > Nannospalax galili. The sequence continues at coordinate 27,121 of NW_008342559.1, forward strand.
CAGCTGTGAATCATAGGAGTTACAGCCACTAATGGGCTGGAAACAAATGCCCATGGGTACAACAGTGGCATGAATATTATGGGAGGAACCAATGACTTTTTATTGGATTTAAGGTCCCTGTTAGCAGTTATGACGTCTAGGAACATGAGACTAGACAGGTCACATGGCTTAGCAGAGAGACTAAAAGTAGTTTTGTGCTAAATAGATATAGTAATAAACTTATTCCTAATGACACAATGTTATACACGTAGATTAGTGAATCTCTGAAATCTCACTGAAAACCCTTATGCAGTATCTCAAGGCTCAGGGACCATTGTGGACAAGGGGCTGGAAAGACTGTCAGAGCCAGAGCTGGAGGATGACCACATGGAAACAGAGTTTTCCAGACAACTGGTCAGTAACTCACATGCACTCAACCAGCACAGTGACAGAATGAACAAGTCCCATGTCAGCTCTAGGGAAGGAAATCTCAATACAGTACAAACATACTGCGTGAAAATGGCAAAAATTGAATAAAATATATAAAGCTTCATTGAAATGTCATTTTAAAACTTAAAGTGGATTGAAAGCATGGCTAATTTTACAAATACGAATCCCATAATTATTGATTCATATACTAGAAAAACTTAAAAGTAAAACAAATCCTCAGGGCCCTACACATAGTATAACAGGTGAGCCACTGAAACACTCCCCAAGGGAGTTTTCTACTTCCCTATAACCTCATGAGCTCAGCTTCCCCTATCTGCATTCTGTGGTCATTCTGATCTTTCCAGCCCTCACCACAAATGCCCACTAAGCTCTGCTAATGCAATTGTAGGTTCTCTCCATGCAACTCGTCCAGTTACTCAAAAATCCATCTGTAGACAACCCTAAGGTCTCATCTCAGCTACCTGAGATATAGTTGAAATTCTTCTCAGTGGTAATTGTGTCTTTGTCAACAGTCTGTCCTTATGACAAACAAAAACAGATACAGAAGAAGAGATTTTTATGAGCTTTGAATTAAAGTGTAAAAAAAAGAAAAACACATTTGGGTTCACAGTTTGAAGGCCACATCTCTTAAACATCTTCCAAGTATGTCGCACTGAGAACTAACCTTGTGACATGGCCTTGGGGGTTGTGCAGGTCCAATTTACATCTATGCTGGTTGGAAACGAGGAATCCCACACTTCAGTTCAGCTCCTGCATCACACATGGGTCTGGTCCTACTGCTCTGAGACCTGGGAACACCTTTGCTCAGTAGTGTGGATATTCACACCAGGAAAGAGGGACTGTGATCATGGTATATCTACACACTTCCTGCTGTAAGACACTCAACACGTGTCCTAAGCAGAGCAGCCATCAGCACCATCATGACTGCTGTGGTCATCAATGTCCTGTGGTAACCCATAAGAAAAAGCTCATTACCTCATAAATTTTTCCTTTAGGAAGTAGTCAAATCTTGAAAAACTGGAACCAGAGCTGCAGAGATGACTGGCCAAGGTAAAGACCCTGTGACAATGTGGTGATGGTATGGGTGAAAGAATGAGGTGAAACAATGGGCAGTCTATGAGAGAGAAAGAAAAACTTTGAAGGACCCTCAGCTGGAAGGTGCAGGTATAAAGCATCAAATTTATTGTAGCTAAGTCCTGTCCCTTGTTGATGTAAAGACAGTTCAGGCAGGTGTAGGTGCATTTCAGGGAGCCTCCACTTCTGTAAGAAAAGAAGACAGCCAGACACAGGACTGCAGTACCAGCACACAGGAGCTTGATGTAGGAGAAACAGGTTTACTTGGGGTTCATGAGGCCCTGACTTTAAGAGATAGAAAGGAGGGGAGAGACTAGATATTGATTCTAGACAGGGTCTAGAGACTGGTGAAGCCCCATCACAGGGGAAAAGGGGGGCAGTCCCTTGCAGAGGGCGGTCCCTCTTTCTGTGGGTCTGCTGAAGAGACAGCTTCCTGGCAGAAGGGAAGACGCAGCCTCCTAAACCTACAATCTGGGTATCTACCAATTCCGCAAGGCACTGCACCCAAATATCTGCAAGGCTGCAGCCAGGGTGAGGAGACCACATGACCCCCATATTCACAGCCTTGTTCTGGATCAGTGAGAAAAGAGGCCGGGAACACCCTGGTCTGGGAGGGATCCCACCCTTCAGCCAGGCCTTGCAGCACCAAGAAAATTCAGGAGCACATGTGAGGGGAGGACCTGTTCAGGCGTCAGGGCAGACCTCTCACAGGAAACTCTCTTCCAGGACTGACTCTGGACCTCAGGACCTCAGTGCTGGCAGGTGAGTGTGTCCCCAGCTGTCATAGGTAAGTCCTCCTCACTGAGGACAGGGGTCACCTGTGGGCACTGGAGACAGAGAGCAGCAGGTGTGGCTGATGCTGGGACAACTGAAGAGGGTTCCTGAGATGAGAGCTGGATCTGAGGAAAGATGTCCTGTGACCCAGCTTCTGTTTCCTTGCAGAGAGCCTCCCCAAGCCCACATTCAGGGATGAGCCAGGCTCTAAGGTTGTCAAAGGGATATAGGTGATCATGTCATGTGAGGGAAATCAAGATGCCATGGAATATCACGTCCATAAAGAGGGAGCTTCAGATCCCTGGCACAGAGAGTTCCCACGGCAGACTGGAAACAGGGCTGAGTTTCCTATCCCAAACACTGGGCAATATTATGCAAGGCAATATCACTGTTCCTATAAGACTCCTGATGGCAGGCCAGAGCACAGTGATCCTCTGGTGCTGGTGATGACAGGTAAGACGATCCTCAGAGTCCAAGGCCCAGGTTCTCCGCACAAAAAAGGCTGCTCTCAGATGAGTTCCCCTTTCACAGCCCAGCCCAGGAGAATTGTGTGGGCTATGTGAACCCATTTAACACTCTGTCGCCTCTCCTAGGATTCTCCTATGACAAACCCAGACTCTCAGTACACATCCCTGCAGGATTCCCAGGAGGGAGCGTGGTCCTCCAGTGTGTCTCAAGATACTGATATGACAGATTTGTGCTAAAGAAGGCGGGACCAGAGGAACGCTCCTGGAAATTGACCCCACAGTTTATATACACTGGAAAGTACCAGGCCCTGTTCTCTGTGGGCCCTGTGTTCACCAGCCAGAGGTGGAGGCTCAAGTGCTTTGGCTCTTACATGAAGAACCCACACATGTTGTCAGTACCCAGTGACCCCCTGGAGCTGGTGTTCTCAGGTATGCAATCCACTCCCATCGGTGAAACTGCACATACGCAGGTTCCCAAGGGAGGCCCTGGGTTGTGATGGGTGAGGGGATCCAGGGCTCCTGAGCTCTGTGATAGAGAGTGAGGAAGACACTGGATCTGATTTACAGAGGCCTAGGCAGAGAGCCAGAGTGAAATATGGAAGTCAAGGAGAGGTCAAGGAGAGGGATGGGAGTCACATGGCTTCACTGGTCCTAGAGCTGTTCAGGGGCCAGTTGAAGTGCCATCTCTATGTTTGATCTTTACTGTCCCACTGTTTAAACAGACGCACCTACTTCTCTACAGGGACCACCCGAAAACCCACCATCTGGGCTGAGCCAGGTTCTGTGGTCACCTCAGAGACTCCTGTGACCATTTGGTGTCAGGGGACCCTGGATGCCCAAAAATATATTCTTCATAAAGAGGGAGACCCAGCACCTTGGAAAATACAGACCCCACTGGAACCAAGGAAAAAGGCCAAGTTCTCCATTCAGTCCATGGCAGAGCAACATGCAGGGCGATATTGTTGTTACTATGACAGTCCTGCTGGCTGGTCTCAGGGCAGTGACACCCTGGAGCTGGTGGTAACAGGTGAGGGGAAACTTATGGCTCCCCATCTCTAGCCTCTGCCTTCAGGAAAAGGGATCTGATCTCAATGGTTCACTTTCATCACAGCCCTGGGGAACAATGTGGGCTGTATGAGTCCATTTAACACATTGGTTCCTTCCATCCTAGCCATCTACAACAGTAAACCCATCATGTCAGCCCTGCCCAGCCCTGTGGTGACCTCAGGAATGAATGTGACCCTCCAGTGTGTTTCACAACATGGATATGACAGGTTCATTCTGACCAACAAAGGAGAACAGAAGCTCTACAGGACACTGGACTCACAACACTTATCGACGGGTCAATTCCAGGCTCTGTCCCCTGTGGGCTCTCTGACCCCAAACAGCAGTAGAACCTTAGGCAGAGAATGAGAGTGAAATATGGAAGTCAAGTAGAGGTCAAGGAGAGGCATGGGAGTCACATAGCTTCACTGGTCCTGTTCAGGGGACAACTGAAATGCCATATCTATGTTTGATCTTTTCTCTGGACATACTAATCACAGGTTAACAGCAGAGTAGGTCCAGTAAGTAACCACAGACTCCACAGGGCCTACAGGGGATTCCCAGAGATTGATATCTGGGATGAAGGTTAGTGGTGTAAGGGAAGACAGGGGAACACTGTAGGTGCAGATTCAGAGAAACCAGACAGAGAGTCCCAGATCCTCAGAGTCAGGATTTAGTGAGGCCTCAGCTCAGAAGAAAGAGCGCAGGACCTCCTCCATCCTTCTTCTTTTTAGGACAGCTCTCTGTCATAATCTCTCTCTCTGTGAAGACTGGGCCCACAGTGTCCTCAAGTGAGTAGTGTACCCTGCTGTGTCTGTCATGGAGCCAGATTAAGATGTTACTTCAGATCACAGAGGTGGCAGCAAATCACATACTTCATCTCAGGTCAAGGTCCCAAGCAGGGACATACTGGGCAGGATTCTCTGTAAGAGCTATAACCTCAAACTTCGGTGGAACCTAAAAGTGCTAGGGTTCTCAGGGCTCACCCCCTAGCTGTTGTTATACCCCAGTGCCCCTGTGAAGCCTGTGTTTTCAGGTAGGAGGACCCTGTCCTCATGAGCTCAAAGGGCGACTAGGGATCCTGGCTAGAATGGGATTAGTGGTCATAGGAAATCAGAGGAAAGAGACTCACCTCTCAGAGTTGCAGAGACCACCAGGAGTCCCTCATAGAATATCCGTCCCATGTCCTTTATTGGAAGCTAGAAAGTTCCATGTGCACAGCAGAAGGTTCTCCAAGAGGCCACAGGGAAGATGTGGGACAGTGAACAGCAACAACCTCTCCATGGTCAGTTTCTGCCCTCACCTTCCGCTTGTTCTCTTTCCTATAACGCGTTGTGGGAAATAGCCCCTCAAACAAAGGGCCCATCCCAATAGCTGGTGAGTGTCAGGGGCTTCTGTCCTCAGTTTGTGTCATCACTGAGCTGCCTTCAAACTCTCACCCCATCTAAGTCCCGGTTCCTGTGTCAGCTAAGTGAGTGTCCAGTAGCTCAGAGATCACAGACCCCAACAGAGATCCCAGCAGCCTTAGGGACTGGGCTGCAAGAGGGAACACAGAAGCAAAGACAGGTGTTTGGTCCCAGGCTGGGGGAGGAGCAGCTGGGCTGAGTTGGAGAGTGGGGAGTCTTGACTTACACCTTCCCAACCCACCATGAGGACCTGAGAGCCAGTCACTCACCGCGTGAAGTCAAGTCACCAGAATGTTAAATGGGGACTGTAGGGAGGTGGATTACGGGGACCAGAGGTAGTTATGGGATTTGGTGTGGCATGTTCTGGAGATGCTAGATTGAACAGATCCCTCCTCTGTATGGGACTGTTTCTCCAAATGAAAACAGCTTTAACCTGACCTCAGCGTCCATTTTAGTGCTGACCTTGCCTGTGACCTCTCCTGCCAGGGGAGGCCTCCACAACCTGAAGTGGAAACACTCTCTGCCAGTCATGTTACATTATGCAGGGGTAGGTCACAGGGCCTGTGCAGGGCATTTGAGCTCCTTCCCTCCAGTTCCCAGGACTCAGCACTGGTGGAGAGAATGAGGCTAAAACTCAGATTCCCTGGGTTCAAAACAGCTCTAAGTTTTCCATCTTTGGGCCCTAGGCCCAGTGAACAGGCTGGGGTGCTTGGAATGCTTAGATGACATATTGTTGCATGATTGTGTGGGAGGGAGGTGGTGAATTCAGAGACTCATCAGAGGCCTGGTACACAGTAGGTGCTAAAGTCAGCTAACACTGATTGTTACACATGAGGTCATTTGTGCCACAGGACTGGGAAGTTACCAGATGATTTTGATACAGGTCTCAAATTATGGGGCTGGACAAGAAGGGTTGAGTCCTGTGTGAGGTTGCCAGGTACCCTGGGTGAATACACAGTTATCTCTGATGATTTTAGTCTGGTCTGACCTCTGGGACTTCTTTATCCATAACCACAGCCTTACAGTCCCAGGGTCACACAGTGGAGAATCTCATCAGGATGAGTGTGGCTGGCTTGGTCATTGTCGTCCTTGGGATTCTGCTGTTTGAATGTCAGCACAGCCAGAGAAGGATCCAAGAGGCTTCTGGGAGTGAAGAGAAGAGACATCAGTGCCCCCTTCATGTTGGCTGATCCTGAGTTTCTGTAAATAAAAGAGCTTATGTTGGCAACTGCTCTCAGAGCATGTCCAGTGAATAAGTGTATTCAGGATGTTGAGGTGAGAGCTCTTCCTTCTGAAAGTAAAGTTTCTTTTCTGGACATTTGCTGACTGTCCTCTCTTCCCAGTCCATGACGACAGTGGAGATCTTGTCCCATCAGCCAGGATTGCATCCTCACCTCTATGATCTTGAGCTTTCTGTCATTTTGTGTAAATATTTCCATTATTTAAAATAACCACATTCTCCATTTACGCTATGAACCTCCATGATTTTTTACTATTAACAACAAATGTGGCTAAATAACAAAATAATAATATGATAAACAATAAAATCAGACTCCAGACTGAAAAAATAACTTAATGAAAATGACAACCCCAAGCCCTCTGGGTTCCTAAGACATTTCAGCCTTCAAAGCACAGTCTTTCCAAGGTTTCTCCTGAAATGTAAAGACGACATCAATACGATGGTGTTTGATGAACTCTAGTAGTACTTGTGGACATGACCTTGAAAAAGTAATGTTCTTCAACCAAGGTCTTGATTTATGACATTTGTTGATTAGTCTATAAAATCCCTACATAGAAACCTCTTCATAACATCCATGTAACTATACTCATGAAGTCAGGAGATACTCTATAGCACTGACTTATTGTTTCTTTCAGTTTGCACTGTCTGTTGATGGGACATGCAAAATCAGTGAGCATGTAGATTAATCATCCCAGAATCATCTCCCTATAACCACTGATTAATTCCTGGAAATTATTTTTTGTGGAGCAATGGAAACATGTCTACATAGACTCTCATTTCCTCTTCAGAAACTGACAACTATATATATTCAAGTATATGAAACACGCATTTACTTCAGTTACTGTATTAGCTGAGAATTCAAGTAAAGGCTGAAAATGCCTGAACAGAGGGAGAAAGCTCTCTGTTCTATCCATGAGGAGCTATTGGTACTTGGTAACTGCTGGAAGAGGGAGGGTCAATTGTCATCAAGGTGTGACACCAGATAAACGTTCTGTCTCCAAGGATGGACCCACACCGAAGAGTATTTAGAGAACACAACTTACACTTCATAGCTCTTCAATAACATTGGACATGAAGTGGGGGGTGATTTAGAAAGAAGGCAGTGGATCTGAGAGGAGATGGGGGAGGGTGTCCAAATTCTCAAAGATTCAATTGAAAAAATGTTTATAAAAATGAAAGTCAGCAGTCTCCTAGATATCCTGTAAAACACTGGTTTTAATTAACTTCCTAATTCAGGCTCTGTTTTCACCTAAAACCTCCTGAGCATAACTCACACTCTGCATCTCTCCACATTCTGACCCCTCACCACAGCTGCCCATGAAGCTCTGCTGTGGGAGCCTTGACATCCTACCCCACTTCACCAATTCTTTCCAAACCAACATAATGATTAATCCAAATTCTCATCTACATTTTCTCAGTTGTAGTCACAGAAAAACTCCAATTTATCAGGGCCAATTTCCATTATGTTTGTCAACTTTCGATCATTAGGGCTCAATGAAAAGATAATATAAGGGAATATTTTATGAGAATGTAGCTAAACTTAGAGAAAAGATTTGGGCTCACAATTTGAAATCATTCAGTCTGTGGTCTCCTGGTTTACTCTCATTTAGGATTGTGGGGAGACATCACAGAACAGTGGAGCAGGGCAGAATCTGTTATAGAGAAAGC
>NW_008342559.1:35586-42613 GCF_000622305.1 Nannospalax galili
TAATTGGACCCTGGGAACATGTTCAGGGGCTACTTCTTGCTATGGCCTTTTCTTGCATCCCATTCTCTGCTTCTTCTTTGCCATAATGAGAACTGAATGTAGAATAATTTTTACAAAAAAAAATAGATTTTCAAGAGTGACTGACAATTTTGAATTTGTATCAGATTTGTATGAAAGTGTTAGCTTTCTCTCAGTTCTTATCAGGTCTTCATGTTTTTGTTAGGAATTGATGGTCATCCCCAGATACCTAGTGAGTTTGATGCCAGTCTGGGATAAATGAGACCCTATCTCAAAAATAAAATAAAGTCCACCCATGGTTCAGGGACTACTGTGGAAGAAGGGGCAGAAAGATTGTTAGAGCCAAGGGTGGTTCATGAACATAGGGAAGCAGAGGCTTTCAGGCCACTTGAAGTTTGCACCTGTGAACCTGTGGCAATGGTGGCATCTAGCACAGGACCCATGACAACTCAATTAGACAAGGTCCCAGAGTGGAGTGAGGGAAATGTGGGGTGGTCATCTCCAGTCTGGGAACTATGGGAGACTGATCACTACTAGGCGAGGGAGAGTAGACCTCACCAATGATCTCTAGATAAGCTGACTAGACTCCAGTGGATTAATTTGCACCGAAGGACACTTGAGTCCAACTGATTGACTGGATAGGAATTAACATGTATGGTGGAATGCTTGAGGCCCAGGGAGCATGAATGGATGCAGGAGGCAGTCTAGTTTAAGAACTGTTGTATGAAATGAACAAAAATTTCAACAAAACTTAAAAAACAAAAGCTAATAGTATGAGACTAACATCCCAGCATTTCCTCAGTGACCATGCCCCCAGTCCCTAAAACTTTCTCATACACATCTCATAAGGGTTTCTCCAACTTCCAGTTAAGCCAAACTGAGCACCAAGCTTTTGACACATGGCCTTGGGGGGCAGTGCAGACCCATGTGGAGCAGTCCTGTTTGATGCTGAAGGCAAGCCTACTTCAGGAGACCTCCTGCATCACACATGGGTCTGGACATCCTGCTCTGTGATCAAGGGAAGTCTCTGCTGGGGTCTCTGGTGGCTCCAGTGTGAGTAATGTGTGTGGATCATGTGCATGGGGCGTCCAAGCATTTCCTGCTGTAAGAAACACACCACATGTTGTAGTCAGAGCAGTCATCTCCACCACCATGATTGCTATGGGTATAAATGCCCCCTAGTGGCCCATAAGCTAAAAGGGGCTTAATATTTTGTTTGGTCTTTCAAAGGGACAGCTATCTTGAAGAAGTGAAAGAGGTTGGAAGTAATTGAAGACATTGGGGATGTGCCATTGATTGGACATTTGTCTCAATTGCCTCCTCTTCTCCCTCTGCTTCACCTCCTACCAGCACACTTGAGTTATAATGTCCTGCCCCACCTCAACCAAACAGGGATGTCCCCAAGACACATGAACTGAGTCCTGTGACCATGAGCCCAAGTCGACCCTTCCTTCACATTCTCTATTTCAGGGATTTTTCAGTCTTGTAAACTTCATGACCACAATTCTGAGTACAGTGTTGAGGTCGTCAGTGTGAACAGTCTCCGTTCAGCTCCATGGCTTGTCACAAGTACAGCAGAAGTAGGTGATGACATTGATAAAAGTTTCAGGATTTCAGTGGTGGTCAGAGTGAGAAATAGCAGAGAGGTCAGAGCCCTGACAGGAAAATCCCAATTCTAACCCACCCTCATGTGGAAGGCACTGGATAAAGAAGGCACCAGGTCTACTGTTGTGATGTTCTAGCCCTTGGTGAAAGAAGACAGTTCAGTCTGACATAAATGGGTTACAGGGTAATGCCATTTCTTTTTTTTTAACTTTTAAAAAACTTTATTTAGAATTTCATACATGCAATACGCTGTTTTGATCAAATTCAGGCTCACTCCCTCCATCCCAACTCCTCCCATATCTCCCAATCACTTTTTCCTGAACAACTTCATGTACCCTTTCTTTTTTTCTTTTTTAATTATTTATTAAATGACCACATAATTAGAAGAAGCATTTCATTACAACAGTATTAACGTATTCAATAACAATTTCCAGAGATAAGATGCCTCTCTTTCACAGGGAACTCATTTTGCAGTGGAGAACCCAAGAAAAGATTCTTAATGACAGAGCTGTGTGACATATTCCAAGAAGACCTGCACACAGGGAGTGGTACCAGCCTGAGAGAGAGATGTATGTTGCACACAGCAAAGCTTGAGAGGCTGAGCCAACTAAGGCCTTTGGAAGTAAAGTCACAGAAGTCAGACATGGAGCTACTTTATTTGGTGTCTGCCATTGGCATGTGATTCAGGATTTCTCCACACTATAGGCCAATGAAGACAGCTCTGTCCAAACACTGATCCAAATTCCCTGTGAACATCAGGCTTCTTAGCCATTGTGGGTGAAGCATGACCAAATCAAAGGACCTGATTAGGACCTGTGTGCATCACAGACAGCTCAGTGTTCCTGGGTTTGGGAACAGAAGATTGGAGGGAAATGGAAGAACTCTGCTGTGATGACTAATCTAGGCTGTCAGTTCAACTAGATCTGGAGTCAGCAAAGATAAGGCAGGTGACAAAAGGTTTCAGAGATGTTCTTGATTGTGTGTGGGAATCAATAAGTGGGGAGACACCTCTAAGGGTGGTTGGTTCCTTCTGGTGCAGCTCAGACGCAGGGGTTGGGAAGGGAAAGCTTTGCTCCTTCTGTCAGTGCCTCAGAGTCTTACTGTCAAGTTCATCCATCTTGTTCCTGCTGACACTATTGCTCCATTCCTTCCCTGATGTCAGAATCCAAATTATTCAGGACTCCATCATAAGCTGAAGACCAGTGACTCCCCCAGAACCCTCCTGTACATCACTGCCAGGTTGGGTTGACTGAGGCTTCTACCCACATAGGCTGAGCATCCTCTCTATTGTGAAGACAGCATTACTGAACAACCAGCCTGCATCATGTAAGCCACTCTAATAAATCCTCTTTTAACATGAATTCATCCTGTGTGTTCTGTGTCTCAAGAGAAGCTTGATACACCTGTTCCTTAGGATGGGGTGTTTGCTGATGATCCTGTGACACATGAGTTCAAATTGTATCATGCCAAGAAAACAAATCCCCTCTCTCCACTCTAAATTCCCCTGCCAAATCTCAACATATTTTTGAAAGAGAGCAAGGTAAGATCTAGTCTCAGCATGGGTGGAACAGGAGAGCGCCTCACCTTGCTTCTGTCACTAACAACTGCCCCTCCCAACTACCTACAGGGATAGGTTTTCTGCCCTTCAGTGGATGCTCAGTATCCTGTAACTGGCTTTTCCTCTCTGGATTAATTCATGTGCATTTAGCTCTGTTGCTCAGGGAATGGGAATTTGTTTAGCCCACAGTATTGAGACCAGCACAGGACCCTCAGCTGAAGAAACGTATCTAATGATGTGAATGTAGGTCACAACATTAAGTGACCGTGTTGACTCACATCACAGAAAATGTTTCTGACAAAATGTTTCCTGCCTCGAAGGGGTAATTCAATCCCTATTCTTTGAGTGTGGATTCCACCAGTCTGGTGCAGCCTGACCATTCACCCTCAGCCTCCAAGTGATACTCCTCTTGGCTCATGTCCAGTCTGCTCACCTGCACTGCAGATTCCTCAGGGATGTTTAGCTATGGAACAGAGAGGAATTTTCTCAATGTTCTTTGTAAAATAGAAAAGAGTATTTCAATACACTCATTTCTGTGTTATGTCAGCAACAGTGTACACTAGTCTTCCAATAATAATACTTTAGCGGGTTTTAAATAATGCATTTTGAAAACATTTGAAATAGAAGACAGAGAAAATATACTCTTTACTTCATGTTTAATAACATAAATAAATACACAGAAAAAGACAGACCAATATATTTCATATTTAAATTGAAATGGTAGAAAATAGCCTGGGAACAGCTTTCCTCTTTTTCCTAGATAAATTACTCTTTGGGTCACTGGGAATTTGGTCATACGAACTTGCAGCAATGGTGACAGCATGCACAAGACCTGTGCAGACTCATCGCAAAATAACCAAACGTAGAATTGCGGAAATGTCAGCAGGCCTCAGCTTTAGAAGAGGAACTACTGGAAACTGGTTAGTGCCAGGTAATGGAGCGTTGATCTTTAACAGATTTCTTCCGTCAGCTGACAAACATGAACATCTGAAGATACTTTCACAATATTAACTCCTCAACATGCCTGGCTGTGATATATGCAGAGGAAAGACTCGGACCATCACTGGGAACAGAAGAGGCCTTAGCGGGGGGACAAGTGCCCACCAGAGAAGGTATTTGAAGATTTAAAGCTGGGTTCTTGGACATGTTAGGGAAGTGTCCCACAATGATCTTCCACAGCCCTCATGAATATAAAGATTGATGAAAGAACACTGAAATGCAAATCATCTCAGGATCCATAAATAAAATTCAGTCACCCAAAAACAAAGGAGAAACATTCCTAAACTTGGTGACACGTTATAAATGTAGGAAACCAGGATGGCAAGACCTACAGTGAGATGAGCCTAAAACACTGTAAGCCAGGGCTACATTTTCTACTAAAGGAAGGGGCTCAGAAAACAGCAGTTCTGATATCCCTCTCCAGCAGAACACTGCAAGGCTAGCAAGAGAAAAGTTTGGGCTCCTTGCTCTGTGGGAAAGCATCTTGGTCAACAGCCCTCAGCACATATCCCTGTCCTGAACAAATATCTCAGCAGTCCTTAGCTAAGAGATTAGGCCAGATTCACGTTTTACTTGTGAGCTAAATGCTAAAAGTTTACCATTCCTTTACTCTAAGAGAGAAAACACTGTGGCTAATAAATTACCATACAGACATTGGTAACTTAATTAATGTATGTTTCCTGCTGGTGCCAACTGAAAGGCTATACGTTCTATTTGTTTGTTCCCTGAATCTTTGTATGTGACTGCCACACCCCACGTGACTGCCAGTTCCTTGTAATGTATAAAAAATACCCTGAATTTCATAAGAAATGATTTGTTGTGAAAGGCACAGTTACTAGAGCTCTTACTCTGTCACTGATACAGTCTCTCTGTCCCAGAAGCAAGGTTCCCTGCTGAGCAGAGCAAACCCTAGTCCTGATAGAAAAATAACAAGTTGTGAAACTTGTTGAATCTCATGCACATCTACAGTCTGAAATTAGTGTCAAAATCTATGTAATTGACACCTCCATCATTAACAGAAATAAAATGATCTGTGTTCACTTTTTTTCCTATACTGTGAACAATTGACACACCCTCATGGCAGGTTTTCAGTGTGTGGTGTAGTGCTGTTGTCTTCACCCGGGGGCAGAAAGGGAGTAAAGAAATGCTAACCACAGGAGACACAATGCGTGTGTGCCATAGACAGACTTCCAGAGATCTGTGCACACCACCATGACTATAACACATAGAACATCTGCTGCACATGCTGGTGAGTGATCAGGTTCATCTGGGCTGTGCTAAGAGAAGTATCGAATATGAAGTTTCCATGACTCCCATACCATCCAATTTAGGGTGAGACGGGCTGTGAGGTGAGCAAGCAGAGTCCTTTACAGAGTATGAACTGAATCCATAATGACCACATCCTGATCATTTGTCAGCACTGCTCTGCTTCTACTTGCTGTGCTGCAGAAGAAATGGGCTCCTCTCAGGGTATGACAAGCCCTCACCATCAGATATGACTGTAAATGGGACAAGCCACAAATTGCATGGGACACTGGACAGCCAGGGGACTGCAGTGACAATCCTGTGTAGTAAGGAGAAGTCAAAGTGAAAATCCACAGCCCTTCTCCCTGGACCACTGCATGGAGCTGGCACCTCTGCAGATCAATTGATGCTAACAGGAAACTGCATGAGTCAAGCTGTGCATTTCATCTCATGTCCACAATACAACAACCCCTCTCAAAATAACACTAGATGTTTTTAAAGGTTAGTTAACAGGAAATTATTAGGGGAGGGCATTTATTATTCACAATATGAATGACTGTTCACTCTGTGAGGTACAAATGTGTCAGCCCATTTTCCAATAATAAGACCTTTCATCACCTTGTGTCAGTCTTACAGGGAATGACTGCATGAGCCAAGAAATCACCTTCAGTATTACATGGGTTGGGATTGTCTGTTCTGTTGTTAGTTAACAGGAAATTATTAGGGGAGGGCATTTATTATTCACAATATGAATGACTGTTCACTCTGTGAGGTACAAATGTGTCAGCCCATTTTCCAATAATAAGACCTTTCATCACCTTGTGTCAGTCTTACAGGGAATGACTGCATGAGCCAAGAAATCACCTTCAGTATTACATGGGTTGGGATTGTCTGTTCTGTTCTGTTCATGCTCCACACTGGCCCATTTTCACATGTCCTTATATAATTCATTTTGATTACATTTGCAGTTTACTTAGTATTTTGCATATTTTCACATCTCAGGACATAGAGGAAGGAATTATATCTCAAGGAAGCAAAAAAAAATGACACTAAGGTAGAGATGTAGTAGAATTGTCAGCTATGCACAAAACCGTGGGCTCAGTCCTGTGACGTGCATGAATGGCATTTGATGGTGCAGCCCAGTCAACACAACACTTAATGGTAACTGCAGAAACCTTAGAAGTGCAAGGTCATTCTCAGTTACATAGCCGGTTCAAGAAACTGTAAAAATAGAACAGATCAACAGTTCCCTATACATGGTATGAGGAGTTGGCCATTAAAATGCTTCCTGAGTGGGTCTCTACTCCCACCTAAAACTAGTGTTTATAATTTTGCTTACTGCACAGGGGCTGCATTATGGACTCCTGATCCCTCACCACGACTGTCCATTAAGTTCTACTTATGGTATTCCAGGCTTTCTCTAGCCATTTCAGTTATTCTTAATTCTACATGATGATCATTAAGTCTGATCTACATTATCTCAGGTGTAGTAACAGAAGAAAACACAACTTTACAAATTTGTGTATTAGTCAACATTCCATCATGTGGACAAAAATAAACACTGAAAGAAAATATTTTATGAGGTTGTGATTTAGACTTAAA
>NW_008342559.1:42951-44147 GCF_000622305.1 Nannospalax galili
TGATAACAGAGAAACATCTGTTTCCCACCATGAGCCTGTCCCTGAGCAGCAAGAGGAGCAATGATCAGGTGGACTGGCACTGATGGACATGCAGGATGACAGGATTATCCCAGCAGTGCTGTGGGCTCAGTGACTGTGATGTGTGAACAGTGAATTGTGAGCAAGGTAACCACAGGAAAAGGATGGAAGACAGGTATGATCATGCTCCTGCTGAGGGGCTTTCCAACAGGGACAAGTTGTACTGCTGTGGTGAAGATGTGAAGCATGGACATCACAGAGGGCTGACGTGATGCCATCTATTGACGCCTCCATCCTCTAAGTCTAGTCTGTCACATGGAGTTCATTGTACTAGGAGGTTACAGGGCCTCTTCCTCCTGGGACTGATGCCTGTGTGGAGGATGAATACGACTGAGCTCACAGCACTGACTGCAGGTCTGAATGATTTCCAAGGAGTATTTCACCACGTGATCATGTCAGAGACAAGTACAAATGAAGTTAATTGGAAAGAAATATGATGGCCATGTGACATACGGAGCACACAGGTCACAGAAAGGCATCAGACACTGGGGCTGGGGTGCTGCTACCCAGACAGAGAGTGGGCAAGCCACCTTAAATGTGCTTGTAATGAAAAGTCTGAATAAACTCTGCAGTCAGAACTTGTTTGTTCTGTTTGAGTTCTTGGTTGTTTGTTAGTTTTTGTTCAGGGACCAATACAACCCAGGCTGACCTCAAACTCACTGTGTCACAAGAATGATTTTGTAAGCACCTTTACTTCCAACACTTGGGAGGCAGAGGCAGGCGGATTTGGGATCTCTATGTGTTCTAGTTCAGCCTGGTCTACACAGTGAGTTCCAGGATTGCTGGGGCTAGAGAGAGACCCTGTCCCAAAAAGACCAAAAAATAAAGAATGACCTTGAATTCTGATCCTCCGCATTGTGAGGGTAAGGATTACAGGCATGAACCAAGTCACCAGATTGATACACTGATGGGATCAAACCCAGGATTCAATGGATGCCAGACAAATACTCTCCATGGAAGCTATCTCTCAGTCCCTAGGGGCTTTTTATCTGATATAATAAATGTACATATATATGAAATAGGATTATAAAATATAGACCGAGAAGTAGATAATTTTAAATACTGGCAGTCATTGATGTTCTTTTGGTTGGTAGAATTCATGTCTCAGAAGCAAGAGG
>NW_008342560.1:0-292 GCF_000622305.1 Nannospalax galili
CCAAAAGAATATCGTCCATGTAATGGAGAATATAGACAGAGGGCCATTTTTTTCAAATGGGGTCACCAGCAAGTGCCACAAATTTTTGGCATAGTGTGGGACTATTGGCCATACCTTGAGGCAAAATCCTCCATTGGTAGCGAGGCATGGGGCCCCAGAAATTGGGTTGAGGGACACTAAAGGCAAAACGAGGCATATCTTCATAATGTAAGGGAATGGTAAAGAAACAATCTTTTAAATCAATGACAACTTTGAGATAGCCAGAAGGAATGGCTACAGGAGATGGAAGGCC
>NW_008342561.1:0-258 GCF_000622305.1 Nannospalax galili
TGAATCCTGGGCCAAGAAACATTAGCTATGCAGGACATTACTTGGATAATTTACTAAGCTTGAAGCAGACTGTGAATTAGATGATAGAATTGCATCAGTGTTAGATTTCCTGATTTTGATTATTATGCCATATTAATTCAATCTTATACCTTATCTTAGCAACTACACACTAAATAAACTGAAGGACACAATTTACACCCTCTAATTTACAGTTAAATCTCTAACTTAACTGTGTTGAGTAAGCAAGAAAGAGAGAGA
>NW_008342562.1:0-440 GCF_000622305.1 Nannospalax galili
TCTGTGGGTAAGTGGTCTTCAAAATACTTAATCCACACTCATGGACAGGAGGCCGCATTGCTATAGCAGGGATCCAGTACATAGTGTCTGCCATAGACCACTGGCGAGTAAAGATAAAAAAGACAATTCAGGATTCAAGGCCCCAGAGAGCTATGAAAGTCTTAGATCAGATGTGCAGCATGGCCATGAAGCAGCTTCAAAGTTTCAATGCTTCCCACAGCTTCTCTTGGGACCGCATTCTCACTCTATCAGTCAATCTCCTGAGATACTTCTCTGATACTAATGTCTCCACTGACTTGCTTTCTCTGAGCACCCCCTGCAGGGCTCACTTCTCCTCCCTCTCCGAGTTTACAATGTTATTCCGCAGGCCACTACTCAGTGTTCTCGGAAACTTCTAGTACAGGGGCCCATGCCTGCCCCTCCCCTTTTTCTTAACAAAA
>NW_008342563.1:0-1276 GCF_000622305.1 Nannospalax galili
TCCCAATTCTCAATGTGCCAAAACTATTGCCCTGTGTGCCATTATATTGCCATCAGAATGTTTCAATAGTATTTCGAAAGTTCCAATGTGACATCACAATGCTCCAAAGTAAAAATGCTATCTCCCCATGTGCCTTTATATTGCTCTATTTTTCCATGACAATGTTACAATATGATTTCACAGTGTTCCATTATGTCATCACGATGCTCTACAATGTTACATTATGATTTTGCAATGTTCGATTGTGTCATCACAATGTTCCAGAGTGTCATCACAATGCTCCCATGTGAAATCACAATACTCCAATGTGCCATCACAATGCACCAAAGTTCCAACACTAACGCCCCGTGTGACATTATATTGTGCCAATGTGTTATGATGATGTTACAATTTGACTTCGCAATGTTCCAACGTGACATCACAATGCTCCAGTGTGACATCACAATGCTCCAATGTGACAGCACTATCAATCCATATGTCATTATATTGCTCCAATATGCTATCACGATGTTACAATATGACTTCACAAAATTTCATTGTGACTTCAAAATGCTCCAATTTGACATCAGAATGCTCCAATGTGCCATCACAATGTTACAATATGACTTCAAAATAATCCACTGTGATGTAACAATGCTTGAATATGACATCACAATTCTCCAATGTGCCAACACTATAGCCGCATGTGCCATTATACTGCTCCAATGTGCCATCACAATGTTCCATTGTGACATCACAATTTTCCAGTGTGACAACACAATGCTCCAATGTGACATCACAATGCACCAATGTGACATCAAAATATTCCAAAGTGCCATTCAGAGTGTTACAATATGACTCACAATACGCAATTCTGACTTCACAATGCTTTAATATGACACCACAGTGCTCCAATGTGCCAACACTAACGCCCCAAGTGCCATTATATTTCTCCAATATTTCATCACAATGTTACAATATGCCTTCACAATGTTCCCTTGTCACATCACAATCCTCAAATGTGACATCACAATTCTCCACGGTGCAATCACACTGTTACAATATGACTTCACAATGCTCCATTGTGAAGTAACAATGCTCCAATGTGACGTCACAGTGCTCCAATGTGCCAACACTATCACCTCATGTGCCATTATATTGCTCCAGTGTGACATCAGAATGTTACAATATGACTTCACAATTCTCCAATGAGACCTCACAATGCTCCAATATGCCAACACTGTTCCCCCATGTTAAAGCACAATGCTCTATGGTGCCATCACAATGTTAAAATATG
>NW_008342564.1:0-275 GCF_000622305.1 Nannospalax galili
ATACAGAAAAATTCATTTTTAATACAAGTGACACTAAGATGCACATGCGTTCCTAATATATATATATAATTATTACTAGTCACAGTCAGTTACTTTCTGAGCTCCTTAGCATCTGAGCATGGATTTAAAGTCAGGTCAATTTCAGTGGTAATGTTTTTCATATCTACTAGTTATTGAGGAGCAAATTTTTATGCTTTGAAGAATTTTTTTTATAGACCTACTTTCCAGGTAGCACCCTCCCATAGCCTCCCTTCCCCCACTAGAGCCCTTATACT
>NW_008342565.1:0-295 GCF_000622305.1 Nannospalax galili
ATTGGTTTCAACAGCATCTGATTCAATTACAAAGAAACAGTACTTTTCCCATTACATAGTCCCTATGTCCAACAGTTATCAAGTCCAATGTTCTCTTATTGTGAAGTACAGTTCTGGTGAGAAAGTTTATTTTGGAGAAATTCTAGGCTGTCAGTCACTGATGTCACCGCTCGGCTCAGCTTGTCTTCAGCCAACGCAGGGTCGGGTACAGCTTGTTGTCATCGCAACTTCTCCAGCATCCAGTGCAAGTTCGGTTTCTGCCAGTGGGGGGAGGAAGATTTCTTCTCTCTGCTAG
>NW_008342566.1:0-516 GCF_000622305.1 Nannospalax galili
TCAATTTTGACTTCACGATGCTTTAATATGACATCACAATGCTCCAATGTGGCAACACTATCTCCACAAGAGCCATTATATTGCTCCAATATATCATCACAATGTTACAATACCCCTTCACAATGTTCCCTTGTCACATCACAATCCTCAAATATGACATCACAATGCTCCATGGTGCCATCACAATGTTACAATGTGACTTCAAATGTTCCATTGTGACTTCACAGTTCTCCAATCTGACATCACAATGCTTTGCCAACACTATCACTACATGTGAAATCAATATGCTCTACGGTGCCATCACAATGTTAAAATATGACTTCACAATGTTCCATTGTGACATCGCAATGCTCCAATATGACTTCACAATGCTCATATGTGACATCAAATGATTCAGTGTTCCAACACTATGGCTTCATTTGCCATCACAATGCTCTATGGTGCCATCACAATGTTACAGTATGTCATCACAGTGTTCCATTGTGATATCACAGTGATCCAGTGTGACATCACAAT
>NW_008342567.1:0-1588 GCF_000622305.1 Nannospalax galili
GATTCTCACTCTGATGCTCTTCTTCTTGATCCAGACTCTTCCCCTCCTCTTTTGCAGACAGACTGATGCCAGTGCTTTTGGAGATTAAGTTCTGGCAATAGAAGTATGCAGAATGGTTTGTTTGTGTCGCTTCATGCATAACAGGGCTTTTAGAAGAATGATTATGTTGACTGTAGTTTTTCATTTCTCATGTATGATCATAGCTGGTGCATGAGAACTACGGAAGAATAGATCAGCATTCTGTCTTCTGTTCTGATCATCCCAGTCACAGCCTGGATATTTTAAAAAATTATTTTTCTTTGTTGCATATTGTGACGGACCAGCCCAGACCGGGGAAGTTCAGTCCGATGGGAACAGGGTCGTCGAGAGGGTGGACAAAGAGTCAGCTAATGACAAACAGACACAAAGGAGCTTGATGAAAGTCTGAGTATAATTTTGCAACTGCAGAGCTCAGATTATAAATTACAAAGTTACATGATTGCATCAATAAGCCATTGTTTTACAGTTTAACCATTTTTTAAGAGTTCTGATTCCAGAGACAAAAGTGAAACATAGGTGAATCAAAATACATTGTCAAACATTAACTAGTGCTGAACAGAAAGTTTCTGTTTTTCATCTTGGTGAGTCACATTAGAGACCTTTAAAATTTATATTTTGTGGTTACACGGTGAGCTGACCTCAAAACACTATTGTGCTTTCAATACTAGCTCTATAATTATTAATGGTTCTATTTGAATTCCGGGTGATTCACAATAATGTTGCTTTATATCTGCCTTTTATTTTTCCCTGTTCATTAATATGTTCCAAACCCCAAGTTACATCAGTATCCCATTCTAATCCTGTAGCTCTCATGAAATCCTTCCAAGTATGGGACTTATAAACATAACTATTTCATTTTACTAAAGTCAGTGATAACAGTGCCAAGGACACCAGGTGCTTTCTGGGCCCCCAGAAAGCCCAAGATACAGTGACAGAAAAATAATAGCAAGTAAAAGCATGCCAAGTACACTGTATGTTTCTCAGCACAACCAATTCCAAGAGGCAACCTTCCTTGAAATTCCAGCCTCAACCCACGGAGGATCTCACGTGGGCTTCATTGGAGATGGCGTGACAAGACATGAACAGGTCTGGGAGGTGTGTGGTCAGTAAGGTGCTGGCCTCCTAGACACAAGGACCGGCATTTTGCAGTCCAGTTCAGACTTAAAAGTGTGTCCTCATACACACACTTGTGACACCAGCCTTTGGCCTCCATATGAACACACACAAGCACATGCACACATACACATGTGCACAAGCATTTACAACATGCACACACACATTCACAAACACACACGACAAGAGCAAACAATACTCTCATCTTCTTGAAAGATAAAAGTCCACGCTTTGAGAATCTCTGTTCATCTGCTGAGGGGTTCATGAAGCACTTTTATATTGAAAGATTTTGACCTGAGGCTCAGAAGCATCTTTACCATGCAAAGTCTGGTGATGTGTTCACATGGGCCATCTGTCCGAAGAAATCAATAAAGAAATGAGAAGAAATGGTCTTCCTGCCTTCTATACATGGAGGTCATATTCATTTATATTTTAT
>NW_008342567.1:1982-3616 GCF_000622305.1 Nannospalax galili
AGACTGGGATGAATATTTGTATTATTATGCTTTGGGAAGTGACTCACATATATGGGAGCCTCCCATCTGGGAGTAAACCATCTTTTAACTGGTTCTCCATAAGTCTGAAGTTTAAATTTATTAAATTTATTCCTGTTATTTAACAGATACTCAGTATAATTATAATTAGGATTTGGTATAGAGAAATCATAAATGGAGTCTTTAGATCCTGGAGGCTGATGTTTAGATACTTTAGTAGGAAATCCACAATTTAACCATTTTGGATAAGTGATAAAGGAATTCCAAAATTGATCTTTATCATGATACTCTTGAAAACAGTTTTCTAAAGGCATGTTAATATCAGGATCTAGAAAGGTTTCATTATAGTTATGATATCCCAAAGTTAGCATACCCAGTTCCCACATTAATCTTTTACCAGAATCAGAGCTGCGATCCGGAACATCTGTGTAGAAGGTTCTATAATAATGGGTAAGCATCCAGGCATTGCTTGCCCTTTTAAATTTACACAAATGGGAGTGGTATCTGACATTCCTTCATAATTAATAATTTCAGAAGTTAAATGAGAAGTCCTAAAATCTTTTGACCCACCTAAAAGTTGGCTATAGTTAGTCATTATTTTAATTTGTGATCCATCTCCCCATCCTACAGGATGCAAAAGAGGCGGGTTAGGTAAATATGCCCAATAAATCTCCCCTGAAGCAATTGATGCTTGTACAGTCAGAACAGCAAGAATTGCAAGAAATATATTTTCTTTTGTCAAAGGTTGCCCTGAAGCAACCACAGTATTCTCTGCTTCACGAGTTAATTTTTTCACTTATCCCCAGGTGGGCAGACTGGCTTCCTGTGTTGATCGGGCCTGTGGAGGGGACACACTCAGCTTCTGTAGTTTGTGCAACACAGATCTTAACCTTCCTCGATTCCTCCTTTTCCTGGGCTTGATTGTAGGGTTTGATGAGCTGGTCTGGGATCCAGATGGGAGCTTCAGCGTCCTGTGGAAACACAAATGCATATCTTTTTTCTGAGGTTATTAGAATGCTGGGTCCTTTCCAGGATCCAGTTACAGTTTTTATTATTCAGAAGGAGAACGTAAGAATTAAGATTCCTATTTTATTTTATTTTATTATTTTTTAAAGCATTTTATTATAGTTTATTCATAAATCCTTCTTGGTAAAATATCTTTATTTTCATATCTTTCCAATACCTTTTAACTTTGTATTTTTTAATAACCATGAGACACAATATCATCAACAAATAAACATTCCATCTGTTGTGAGAATTACCCTCTGACCTCAAGCAACGTCTATTCCTTTCTGAAGTTCCAGTGTCAACCCAATGTTTGACTAAGGCTTTCCTGGGGAACCAATGAATTTACTGAGCTTACTTACAGAGCTGACTGAGGAGTTCCTGAGGCGTATAGGTGACCTGAGAGTATTTACCTTGGAAAGCATTTTCTAGCCTTTCCCAGATAATATACTTTAGTTCTTTCTAAACCCAGGAGACCATATGTGATTAGGGCCAAATTACATACAGTTGGCTGGGAAGAGCAGCTGGATATTCAGGTAAGGGTCCAATGACCCTGCCTTTATCTCCTTTAATTAAAGAATACAATAGTCAACAAGTCCAATTATGATGAC
>NW_008342568.1:0-297 GCF_000622305.1 Nannospalax galili
CTCCCTCCTCTTGTGATTACAAGCCTGAGGGGACTATGAAGCTTGTGGAGGTCCCTCCGGTCTCACTCTTCCCACCCACGTCCTCCTGCCCAGGCACTGGCAAGGCTTTTGTATTACAGAGCTGCCACACTCAGACCAAACCAAGAGAGAGTAGACAGTATAAAGTCTCTCTCCACAGAGGTTTTTCCTGTTCATTATTTAAACAGAAATTTGTGCTATTATTTGATACTCTTGAGAGATGTAACACACCAGCATAGTCTTCTCTCATTGTTTTATACATCAATATCAAACCACTGA
>NW_008342569.1:0-461 GCF_000622305.1 Nannospalax galili
CATGTGCTCCAATATGTCTGCAAATGCTCCAATATGTCTGTAAAATGCTCCATTTTGACATCACACTTCTCAGTGTGCCATAACAATAAACCAGTGAGTCATCACAATGCTCAATGTTCCTTCAAAATGCCATCACATGTGATGCTACAATGTGAATTCAAAATACTCCAATGTGTCATCAAAATGCTCCAATGTGACATTGCAGTGTTCAGTGTGCCACCTAGTGCCCCAGTGTGTTATCACAATTCTCAATGTGCCATCACTCTCCTCCAATGTGTCATGTTAATGCTCAAATGTGACATGCCACTGCTCATTGTGCCATAACAGTGCATTAATTTGTCATCACAATGCCCCTATATGCCATCACAATGCTCTAATGTACCACAACAATGTTCAATAGGCATTAAAAATGCTCCAATATGGATTCAAAATGTTTCAGTGTGCCCCTCAAATCAAAACTG
>NW_008342570.1:0-2147 GCF_000622305.1 Nannospalax galili
TAAAGTCTGGGAGAGCCTCAGTTGGTTTTTGTTTTAAGAAGGTTAATGAAGCGGTCTCTCCAGGCCTGGTGGACAAGGGTGTTACGTGGTCCCAGGCCTGTAATGTACATAAGCAAATTTGCTCAATGCAGCCAGCAGGAATTGCAGCTTGCTGAATTCCTATGGAGAAATTACCCTGACCAAAAAGCTGCTCATAATTCCAATGTATAAATCCAGGTGGCGGATCCTGTCCTGGTTGGGGTCTTAGTTGCTGATTATGAGTGTCATTTCTTTTAGCTTGCATTAGGCACTCATCTCTGAATAAGGCTTCTCATTGTACAAATAATGGACTGGGGAGGGTAGATCTACAAATGTCCCTCCAATCCTGGGGAAGCAGATTAGTATTAAATGTTTGCAGTATAGATTTTGTCCAAGGAGCATGAATGTCATCCTCACGTACAGCCTGGCGCAATTCTTTAAGTTCTATGGCTGGAAGCGGGTACCAGGCTAGGGGGCGTTGTCTGGTTATTTGGAAGTTAACAGGAAAAGCCTCTATCAGTGGGTTTTGGGGGTCCTGAGACCGGTGAGGCTGGAAATTTTGAGGCTGGCAACTTTCATTATCCCTAAGGTTACACAGCTGCTCTGTAGGGCATGTCACCACAGGGGGTGGAGGTGACGCACCACAGGGCATTGGAGGCAGCCGAGGTGAAGGGGGAGGAGAATTTACCTGAGACTCTTTGGAAGCTTTTGAATCTGCTACTGGGCAGTCTGTAGGGGTTTTTTATTGCTTAAAACCTCTCTTTTATTATTTTCTTTTGTTTGTAAGCTCTCCTCAATCCTAGGTGGGCTTTTTAAGCATTGCTGGATGGCTGCCATAATTGGGAAAAAGGAGAGAGGGAAGTTATGCTTTTCTTGGGTTTCTTTCTTGCAAGCCAAATGTGCAAGAAAGTTCCAGACCTCTGGATCAGATATGTCTGCTGATAAGATCCAGGGTGCAAATTGGTACACCTCATTCCAAAATTTTAAGCTTTCATCTTTGGAAATTTTAAGTCCTCTAGATTTGAGCAGGGTTTTAAAGGAACGAATTTGGTGCTTCCTCTGGCGTGATGTTGAATTCCCCATTGTAAAGGGAAGATGTTTTTACAGCAGTCTGACACTAGAGGGCTTGGAGTGCCTTGGCAAGTTATAAGCCTCTAGGTTTGCAGAAAAAAAAAGTTGCAGTTTTAAATCTTTTGTCTGGGAGCCGCTTTGAGCTCCAGGTGCTCGGCAGGGGCTAGTTAATTTAAATTCTCACTGAACCGGTTTCAGCTGTGGTTTGAATGCCTGGGGCAGGATAACAGAGCTGACTAGAGGAATCTGCCTGACTCCAAAGCTTAGGTGGAGATACCTTGAACTTTGGGGATTTTCCTAGCAGTGTTCAGATAGAAAAGGTGGGTGAAGTGACGGTTCCCAAAGGAACATTCCTGAAATTAATATTTCAGGGGATTCCGTCTGGTTCCCAGCCACAGACCTGCCCGCAAATTTGAGACGCTGGTTGCCGCCCTAAATGGCTTTTAAGTGGCCAATGCGTCACCAGGTTTTGATGTTAAA
This sequence comes from Nannospalax galili, assembly GCF_000622305.1. Lineage (NCBI taxonomy): Eukaryota > Metazoa > Chordata > Mammalia > Rodentia > Spalacidae > Nannospalax > Nannospalax galili. The sequence continues at coordinate 1,570 of NW_008342570.1, forward strand.
GAGATATAAAGAAAGAGGTCTTTTGTTCACACCTGTACAGGCCATCGGGGTCCATTAGGGGATCAAAGAAACCTTCAGCTAACAAAAGGGGGTAGCCCTGGCCATAAAGCGTCAGCTGTTTCTCTGGCCCTAGCAGTTCCACGGGAGAACTTCAGACTGGAAAAGAGAAGGAAGCAAATTTAGAAGAAATCTTTTGTTGCCCTCCTCAGGGGGAGGGATACTCACGGATTCTTGTGTTTCAGTGGGTGCCAGCTCCTAGCTCGCACGAGGTCCAGAGGCTCTCACGTTGGCACGAGGTTCAGAGGCTCCCACGTTGTGGTGCCAGATATAGGGCGTGGGGGGCGCCAGGAATGGGGCGCGGGGATCGGTCCCCTGCACGCCCTGGAAGTGGCAGCGGGTGCGTCTCTGTCCACCGCTTTTTGGTGCTGAAAGTTCCTCCGCTGCTGAGGTCTACTCAGCCGGTCCCATCCTATTTCACCTGTGTACTTTCCTCAGGATGCGAGGTCCACTGGCCACTGGACCAAGCAGCGAAAGCTAGAATGTCTGTGAGTCGGTAACGAGGGAGTGCACCCCCCCTG
>NW_008342570.1:5558-6121 GCF_000622305.1 Nannospalax galili
AACTTCCTGGAACATTGGTGCAAATGTCTATGACCTCCACATGCCTGAAATTTTTATACCTGAAAAAATAATACCATGTAGGCATCACTGCCAAATTCTGATGCCATCTTGACATATAGCCTGGCATTCTTGGACAACAGCTACAGAGACCTCTGTGTTCCTTCCAGGCTGAACCTGGGGAAACACTTCCTTAGGAAGCTCTGATCAAGGAGGATTCCCTTCATACTCTTTGTTCAAGTACTCAAAGTTCAAAGAAAAGTTTTACAAGTGCTTGTGTTATATCCTAGATATTTCAAAGGGTGGTATCTTACCTTCAGGGCACCTTTCCTATTGTCCAAGTTCAAAGTTCAAGGCTTCTCCTTAGTCGCACTGATCTCTTTAACAATTACATCCACACCAGCCTTGTCTGTCCTGTTGTACAATTTAACCATGCTCACATTCCTTTTTCTGGCTAAACTACACATTTCTATCCACAACATTAACTGGGTTCATGCTCCATTCCTTGCAAAAGTGTACATTTTTAATATCTTTCTGCTCCACTTTCTGTTTTCTCTCACTATAAA
>NW_008342571.1:0-486 GCF_000622305.1 Nannospalax galili
TTTATCACTGGCTGATTGGTAAGTAAGTAGTCCTGAATATGAGTAAAAAAAAACCTATCTATCCTCCTGCACAAACAAGTTTATCTATGACAGATATTCTCTCCCTACTGAGCCACTAAGTGCGTGGTATTCTCCTGGATGGATTACTCCTCAAGTTGTTCCTCTTTCAATCTCTGGTAGAAAACCAATTCAGAGGGAACTTTATAAACTCTTGGCTGCAACAGGTATGCCCACTCTTCATTGCCCTTGCGGGAATCCAAAGATTACTTCCCAACATTTACAAGCTTGTGTAGGTGCTCCCTTTGCTATTTTATAGGAAGGTCCTCATGGTTTTATGTTTATCTCTCATAATTCTGATGGTTCTTTTTATGGATATTGTTCTTACACTATTTTTTCCAATTGCTTATCTAGATCAAAAACTAAGGAAGCTTTTACTACATTACACCACCTTTCTTAAGATATGCTTCCTGTTACTCTCTCCGAACC
>NW_008342572.1:0-810 GCF_000622305.1 Nannospalax galili
TACTAAATGCTTAGTAAGTACAAGGAATAACAGTACTTCCCACAAGGGATTTGTATTTCAGTGGGAGAACCCTTGGTTCTAAATTGTGTGTGTGTGTGTGTGTGTGTGTGTGTGTGTGTGTGCTTGTTTATAATCAAGATTATAGAGAATTCATATTAAAACAGAGTAAATGAATGGAAGAAACTGACCTTGGAAGAAAGATCAGTTTGCTTAAGAAGTATCCATTACAACATGGTGACTGACATCTCTCACCAGAACAGATAAAGCTTAACTTCCACTTCCACTGTAATTATAGGATGAATTAATCTGGATTTCCACGAATAGAGTAAGAAGGGGAAAATGTAACTTTAGAGTGGAGAAACCAGGCCAACAGCACCTTATTCAAGTGATCAAAGCTGACATCACAATGATGACTTGTGGATATCATTTTCCCTGTCTGCTGTGTGAGGGATTTCATCTTATGAAAACTTTTTCTCCAAAGCTAAAACAACAGTTTACTCGAGTGGAACTGAAATGGAAAAACTATTTAGTTAATCTATGTATTCTTCAAAATTGCCAAATTCGTTAAAAAGGAAAAAGGGCTGTCCTAAAGCACAGAAGGCTAAGAATCATTTTGCACTGTTATAACAAAATATATAGGTTGTCTGGCCTCTAAACAGAATTCATTAGTCACAGTTCTGGAGCCTGAGAAGTCCAAGATTGAAGCAATAGCAGGTTTTTGTGTCTGCTGAGGGCCTGCTTTCAGGGTCATATAGTGCTTTCTCATCATGTCCTCACCTGGTGAAAGGGATTAGATAGTTGCTGGAGGTC
>NW_008342573.1:0-278 GCF_000622305.1 Nannospalax galili
TGTAAAAGTTGCTATGAATATGGGATTTGACTTTAAAAGACCAACCCCCCACCAAAAAAAAAAAAACAACAAAAAGTAGGGCTCAGGGCTGGAGATATGTCTTAGCAGTTAAGAACACTAGCTTTTCTTGCAGAGGACTCGGGTTGGAATCCAGGCATCCACATGGTGGTTAACAACTGTCCACAACTCCAGTCCCAGGGGATCTGATGCCCTCTTCTGACCTCCACGGGCATTGTATGACATAGGTGGACTTCCAGGCATGCAGGCAATACATGCAT
>NW_008342574.1:0-448 GCF_000622305.1 Nannospalax galili
ATAATTTAAGTAGTATTGGTTGGAGGTCTTCTTTAAACGTCTGGTAGAATTGTGCTGTAATTTCATCTGGGCCTGGGATTTTTTTTTTCCCCCGTTGGGAGGCTTTGTATTACTGTTTCCATTTCCTTATGTTATGGGTGTGTTTAGACTGTTGTTCTCTTCTTGGTTTAACTTTGGTGGTTCCCATGATTTTAGATAACCATTCTTTTCTTTTAGATTTTCAAATTTAATAGCATATAGGTTTTTAAAATATTCCCTTATAGCCAGGCATGGTGACACACACCTTTAATCCCAGCACTCAAGAGGCAGAGACAGGCAGATCTCTGTGAGTTCAAGGCCAGCCTGGTCTCCATAGCGAGTTCCAGAACAGCTTGCAGCTACAGGGAGACCCTCTATCAAAAAAAAAGACAAATAAATAAATAAATAAATAAATAAATAAATAAATAAA
>NW_008342575.1:0-251 GCF_000622305.1 Nannospalax galili
AACTGCTCTCAGCAGGACCTTCTTCCCCACCTATCCACCTCCTCCATGGCCTTCCACCTCCTCCACAGTCCTCCACCTCCTCCACGGTCCTCCACATCCTCCACGGTCCTCCACCTCCTCCACGGTCCTCCATCTCCTCCACGGTCCTCCACGTCCTCCACGGTCCTCCACGTCCTCCACAGTCCTCCACATCCTCCACGGTCCTCCACGGTCCTCCACGTCCTCCACGGTCCTCCACGGCCCTCTATGTC
>NW_008342576.1:0-254 GCF_000622305.1 Nannospalax galili
AATATGTACACCACTTTAGCAATTAGTACTAACAGAAACCAAGTTAAGATCCAAAGCTCCTGACCTATTTATTATACACACAGTTTCCAATCTGGGGTCAGATCCAGGTTCAGTGGCAATGGATCTGGAACAAACTACTTCCTCACTATCAGAAGTGCTGTGACATTACTGCCCGTATGATATGTATCCTCCCAGAGGGATGTAAATCATAACATAACCCCCCAGAGAAACCAAAATTTGAGGCTGGATTGCAC
>NW_008342577.1:0-301 GCF_000622305.1 Nannospalax galili
TGGGTCAAAAGAGAAATTAAGAAAGAAATAAAAGTATTCCTGAAATTAAATAAAAAGGACAATACAACATAACAAAACCTCTGGGATATGCTGAAAGCAGTCCTTAGAGGGAAGTTTATAGCTCTAAGTGCCTACATCAAAAAATCAGAAAGAACACAAATAAATGACAACATTGCAACTCAACATACTTGAAAAGCAACAGAAAATGAAACCAAACCCAACAGACAAGAAGAAATTATAAAAATCAGGCCAGAAATTAATGAAATTGAAACACAGAAAACAATACAAAGAATCAACAATT
>NW_008342578.1:0-685 GCF_000622305.1 Nannospalax galili
ACCATGATCAAGTTGGCTTTATTCCAGAGATGCAGGAATGATTCAATATACACAAGTCAATAAACATTGTAAATCATATTAATGGACTCAAAGACAAGAACCACATGGTCATCTCAATAGATGCAGAGAAGGCCTTTGACAAAAGTCAACATGCATTTATGTTCAAAGCCCTAGAGGGAATTGGACTAGAAGGTACATACCTCACCATAATTAAAGCCATATACACAAACCCACAGCCAACATCATTCTAAACGGACAAAAGCTGGAAGCATTCCCATTAAAATTAGGAACCAGGCAAGGATGTCCACTATCCCCACTCCTTTTTAACATATGCTTGAAAGTCTTGCAAGAGCAATAAGACAATAGAAGGAAATTAAAGAAGTAATAATTGCAAAAGAGTTCAAATAATCCCTTTTTTGCATATGATATGATATGATATCTAAGAGATGCCAGGAATTCCACCAGAAAACTCCTAGAAATGATAAACACTTTCAGTGAAGTGGCAAGTTGCAAAATTAATCTACAAAAGTCTGTAACCTTTCTATATACCGATAACAAGCAATCACAGAAAGAGCACATGGGAACACTGCCTTTCACTTTCACAATAGCCTCAAAAAAGAATAATAAAATAAATATTCTGGAATAAACCTGACCAAAGACATTAAAGACCTCTACAATGAAAATT
>NW_008342579.1:0-293 GCF_000622305.1 Nannospalax galili
AGTTTCACATATTCCTGTTCAAGCCAACAAGGCTATATTAAGTGCCCACTGTTTGCATAAGAAAGAAAAAGCCTGGGGCAGTGGCACATGGCTTTAATTCTAGGGTTTAGGAGGCAGAGGCAAGCAGATCTCTGTGAGATTGAGGCTAGCCTGGTCTACTAGTGAGTTCCAGGCCAGCTGTGGCTATAGGGAGACCTTACCTCAAAAAAAAAACCAGAAAAAGAAATAAAAAGAAAAAAAAGAAAGAAAAGGATTAGCTCCTTTGTTCTATATATTTATTTTCCTATTGGAAG
>NW_008342580.1:0-379 GCF_000622305.1 Nannospalax galili
TGGCCAGCTTCAGGGCCTCCCGGGACCCATGAAAACAGGACCCATGGATACTTTTATCAGAAGGGCAGAGTGGAGGGAGCGCACTGGGTCCACGGTGAAAGCCGCCCACCTGACCTGCCTTGAATGAAAGTGTGCGTGAGTCAGTGGCCCCCCATGAAAGCCGGGCAGGGGACTGCCCCCCGGCCGGCAATGGGCAGCAGCCACGGGGTGCATATTAAAAAAAAGAACCCACCGTTCGCTGTGCACCACAACTGGCTCTGGGACAGCTGGGAAGTCCTGGTTCAGGGAAGGTGGCTGGGGGGAGCCCTTCCCGTCTGGTCCATGGGCAGCCGTGGATCCACACACCCCCAAGTGCTACAGCCCCGCTGGCAGCAGCACT
>NW_008342581.1:0-290 GCF_000622305.1 Nannospalax galili
TTAGCCACTAGATTTTAAAGCCTATCTGTGTGAAGCACTGTATGGTATTGAGTAAAACTATTTGTTCCCAGGCTGGAGAGATGGCTCACTGGTTAAGAACACTGGTTGTTCTTGCAGAAGACCTGGGTTCGAATCCCAGCACCCACATGGCAGCTAACAACTGTCTGTAACACCAATCCCAGGGGATTGAACAGCCTCTTCTGACCTCCATGGGCATTGCCGGGCATAAGCCAGGCATGATGATGGCGCACGCCCTTAATCCCAGCACTCGGGAGGCAGAGGCAGGTGGA
>NW_008342582.1:0-345 GCF_000622305.1 Nannospalax galili
AACTTTGATCAAGCCTTGCCTGTCATTGGACCATTCCCCTGGCCATGTGCACGTCCTGTCTTAGGACTGTTTGTCATGGGACATCTCACCCATCCTTGGTTAAAAATGCATCATGATTAAGGGCAGCCACGTGGGTAATGCCAGGCTGTGAAAGTCTTAGTCTCTGCCTAACTCAGTTAGCCAAGCATGGGCAAACAGGGGGGGTCCTGGGGGAGTCCGTAATCATGAGGAGGTGGCCGTGGCAGTTCTCTGGGTCCTCTGTCGCCACATTATCTGGCAAAGAGACTTAAAGATAAGCAGTATCAAGAGAAACAAGCAAATCATGGCGTAGGACAAGTTGAAATA
>NW_008342583.1:0-413 GCF_000622305.1 Nannospalax galili
CACTTTTGCAATACCTTTACATTCATCCACATATAGACAGAAAGGTTTACTCATGTCTGGTAGTCCTATGGTAGGGGCCTCTAAGAGCTTGCATTTTAGGGTTTCAAAGGCCTCTTGCCTTTCCTGCATCCAGTTGAAGTCCTGTCCTTCTTTGGTAGCCTCATATATGGGTTTTGCAATTTCGGCAAACCCCAAAATCCAGAGGAGGCAGAACCCCGCAGTACCCAGGAATTCCCTCACCTGTTTTCTGGAGGTTGGTGCAGGTATCTTTATCACAGTCTCTTTGCGGGCCTTAGTCAACCACCGCTGCCCCTCCTTGAGGATGTACTCCGGGTAAGTCACTTCTTGCAGACATATCTGACCTTTTTTTGCTGAGGCCTGGTATCCCAAGTCCCCAAGTATGTGGAGTAAGT
>NW_008342584.1:0-734 GCF_000622305.1 Nannospalax galili
TAACAGTTTTCAAAGTGCCATCACAATACCCTTGTGTGCGATCAAAATGCTACAATGTGTCAACACAATGCTCCAATGGGACATTACAGTTTACAGTGTGCCATCACAGTGCCCCAGTGTGTCATGACAGTTCTCAGATTGCCACCACAATGCTCAATGTGCACTGGCAATGCCCCAATTTTTATCACCATGCTCAATGTGCCATCACATTGCTCCATTTCCTCTCACAATGACCCAATACGTCATCACACAGCTCCGTGTGCCATCACAATGCCCCAAAGTGTCATCAAAATGCTCCAATGTGACAGCACAATGCTCAAATGTGCTATGACAATGTTTCATGTGACATCGCAATGCTCCCATGTGCCACCACAATGCTCCAACATGTCACTACAATGCTCAATGTGCCAACAAAATGCTCCAATCTGTCATATCAATGCTACAATGTGATGTCACAATCCTCATTGTACCATCAAAAAGCCCCAATCTGTCGTCACAATGCTCAATGTGCCATCAGAATGTTGAATGTCCCTTCACAATGCCCCAATGTCTGACTATGGTGCTCAATGTGATATCACAGTGTTGAAAGTCCCCTCACAATGCTCCAATGTGTTATCACACATTGTAATCACGCATTGTAATGGCACACTTAATTACCACAATGCTGAATGTCCCCTCACAGCGGTCCAATATGTCTTCAAAATGCTCTATTTTGGGTTCTCAATCCTCAGTGT
>NW_008342585.1:0-553 GCF_000622305.1 Nannospalax galili
AAGGAAATACATCTACATTTTTTTATTTTAATATTTTATTTTATTTAATATTTTATTTTTTGTGTATGATTGTATTGCCTTCACGTGTGTGAGTGCACCCCATGCCTGAGGAGATCAGAAGAGGGTGTCGGATTCCCTTGGAACTGGAATTATAGACGTTTTCAGCCTCCATGTGGGTGCTGGGAATTGAACCCGGGTCCTCAGCAAGTACAGCCAGTGCTCTTAACCACTGAGCGAACTCTCCAGCCCCGATCTACAATTTTTTATAGTGTGATGTCTCATGTAAATGTAAAGCTTTCTTAATAATAACTGAATGATTTAGTAAAGAATTTATGGCTTTGCAGGTCAGCTTTGATAAAATTGATTATTAAAGTTAAATTCTGATAAATTAGTAGGGAAATTCTACATGGCATTTATCATAGAGAAAAAGAACTTATAGATCAGTGACAAATTAAAGTCTAGAAAAAAAGCTACCAAGATGTGATTTGGATGAGAAGTCTCCCAAAGTTTCAAGGATTTGAACACTTGGTCAGGTAGTGACTCTTGTTTGAGG